>NC_139627.1:28806451-28808951 GCF_964638095.1 Poromitra crassiceps | reverse complement strand
TGTAATGGTCAGTGATGACATCACTGTAAGATTGTGTCCTGGCTGTAATGGTCAGTGATGACATCACTGTAAGATAGTGTGCTGGCTGTAATGGTCAGTGATGACATCTCTGTAAGAGGATGTGCTGGCTGTAATGGTCAGTGATGACATCACTGTAAGATAGTGTGTTGGCTGTAATGGGTCAGTGATGACATCACTGTAAGATAGTGTGCTGGCTGTAATGGTCAGTGATGACATCACTGTAAGATTGTGTCCTGGCTGTAATGGTCAGTGATGACATCACTGTAAGATAGTGTGCTGGCTGTAATGGTCAGTGATGACATCTGTGTAAGATAGTGTGCTGGCTGTAATGGTCAGTGATGACATCTGTGTAAGATCGTGTGTTGGCTGTAATGGTCAGTGATGACATCACTGTAAGATAGTGTGCTGGCTGTAATGGTCAGTGATGACATCACTGTAAGATAGTGTGTTGGCTGTAATGGGTCAGTGATGACATCACTGTAAGATAGTGTGCTGGCTGTAATGGTCAGTGATTACATCACTGTAAGATTGTGTCCTGGCTGTAATGGTCAGTGATGACATCACTGTAAGATAGTGTGCTGGCTGTAATGGTCAGTGATGACATCTGTGTAAGATAGTGTGCTGGCTGTAATGGTCAGTGATGACATCTGTGTAAGATCGTGTGTTGGCTGTAATGGTCAGTGATGACATCACTGTAAGATAGTGTGCTGGCTGTAATGGTCAGTGATGACATCACTGTAAGATAGTGTGCTGGCTGTAATGGTCAGTGATGACATCACTGTAAGATTGTGTCCTGGCTGTAATGGTCAGTGATGACATCACTGTAAGATTGTGTCCTGGCTGTAATGGTCAGTGATGACATCACTGTAAGATAGTGTGCTGGCTGTAATGGTCAGTGATGACATCACTGTAAGAGGATGTGCTGGCTGTAATGGTCAGTGATGACATCACTGTAAGATCGTGTGCTGGCTGTAATGGTCAGTGATGACATCACTGTAAGAGAATGTGCTGGCTGTAATGGTCAGTGATGACATCACTGTAAGATCGTGTGTTGGCTGTAATGGTCAGTGATGACATCACTGTAAGATCGTGTGTTGGCTGTAATGGTCAGTGATGACATCACTGTAAGATCGTGTGCTGGCTGTAATAATCAGTGATGACATCACTGTAAGATCGTGTGTTGGCTGTAATGGTCAGTGATGACATCACTGTAAGATCGTGTGCTGGCTGTAATGGTCAGTGATGACATCACTGTAAGATCGTGTGTTGGCTGTAATGGTCAGTGATGACATCACTGTAAGAGGATGTGCTGGCTGTAATGGTCAGTGATGACATCACTGTAAGATAGTGTGCTGGCTGTAATGGTCAGTGATGACATCACTGTAAGATCGTGTGCTGGCTGTAATGGTCAGTGATGACATCACTGTAAGATAGTGTGCTGGCTGTAATGGTCAGTGATGACATCACTGTAAGATCGTGTGCTGGCTGTAATGGTCAGTGATGACATCACTGTAAGAGAATGTGCTGGCTGTAATGGTCAGTGATGACATCACTGTAAGATAGTGTGCTGGCTGGACAGAAAAGGAAATAAACTAGTTTGCAGGTTTGCAGTATGTCAGCGTTAGTTAACTTTTTCATTTGGCAAAAATTCACAACTAACACACACACACACACACACACACACACACACACACACACACACACACACACACACACACACACACACACACACACAAATAAATGACACCCCCCCAAATCAGAAAGCAACAAAGCTTACACTGTGATTAGATTTACAACCATATTTGTACCCGTTTAGTGAGGGGGGAGGGGGGGGGGGGGTCAGTTTTTTTCTGATCAAATGGAATTTGATTTAGCAGCATGCAGCCGTGTGCTTGGGACATTCAAGCTGCCAAGAGCAGAAACAGCTCTCTCCCGCCCACCCAGGTGCATGGGAAGAATAAAGACACTTAATGGCTTTTATATAATCAGTGGGAAACATTTTGCAGTTACTTTCTATTTTCCACCAATTGAAAAATAAAACAAACTCAGTAAGAGGTTGCACAGCACACAAATTAAATTAGTAACTCATTATTTAGAAAATGCTTCCCAATCCCTCCTCCTCTTTGCTGATATGAATTGAGCTCCATACAGGTATTATACAATGTAATCAAATACTTTGAGTACCTATATCAATTTGAGGGAATTAGCTGAGAGTAGAGGAAGCTGGGAGCAGGCAGGGAATGTGGAACAGATGATAAATAGGAAAGGAAGGAAAGAAGCAACACATAAATGAACAAATGGTTTGCTGTGCAAATAGTTAATACAACAATTTCAGTACATTAATTTGGATGGCTAGAAGTAGAAGGAAAGAAAGAAAGAAAGAAAGAAAGAAAGAAAGAAAGAAAGAACAATACAGTAGAAAAGGAACACATTAATGCATTAATGTACAGATTGCTTTTCTCTATAGATTATTGATAGA
>NC_139627.1:28796451-28801451 GCF_964638095.1 Poromitra crassiceps | reverse complement strand
TTCAACACGTCAACTATTGTTGAAGTGTTCATCTACTACTGTTCATCATTCAGTGGTGTCATTTCAGCAAAAGCCAAGGTATGGCAAGGGACGCACTGGGGGATGAAGGGGAAAATTGTTGTGAAATCAGCTGTGCAAGAGTCAATTTTGGTGAGTTGTTTCTGTGCAATTCACTTGACATGTAAGTAGTAAACATATTTTTTAATTCCAGTGAATTCCGGGACCTTTCCGGGACCTTCACTGGCTTCCCATCTCGGCACGCATTCAATTCAAAACACTGGTTCTGGCCTACAGGGCAGTACACCAGACAGCCCCCCTGTACTTACAATCTATGGTCAGTTTCCAAATCTCTCACCGTTCCCTCCGCTCCTCCACCAGTGCATGATGCCTCGCCCCTCCTCCACTACGGGGGCTCAAAAGTCGCTCATCCCGTTCGCGACTCTTCTCGACTAAAGACTCACCTTTTCAGGCTCCATCTGGGCCCTTCTTTTTTTTTTTTTATGTTTTTTTCCCGATTTTTTATCCCATTTTTATCCCCCGTTTAGTGCTCATTTGAATTACTCAATCCTGGTTGCTACTCCATCCTCTGCCGATCTGGGGAGAGCCGAGACTGATTCCATGCATCCTCCGAGACATGGGCAGTCAAGTCAGCCGCTTCTTTTCACCTGCCCGAGGAAGCTTCACCGGTAGGACATAGCACGTGGGAGGTTCACGCTATTCCAACCAGTTCCCCTCCCTCTGAACAGGCGCCCTTAACGATCAGAGGAGGAACCATATAAGCAACCAGGATGTTGCATGTTTTTGTGAAGGGGGTTCCTATATGAAGGAGACCCCCGGGAGGCACGGGGAGAACATGCAAACTCTACACAGAAAGGCCATTTTGCCAACCCCCACCCGGGTGGTGGGCACTCGAGGACATGCGGACGGGCACGCATTCCTTCAGTGTTCACATCGGCCCAGGTGGGAATCGAACCCACGACCTTCGAGCTGTGAGGCGATAGTGCTTACCACTGCACCACCGTACCTCCCTTATCTGGGCCCTTCTTGAACTAACTTCTTTCTCTCTTTAAAAACAAAAAAACAACTAACCTGAACTAAACTTGTACCACTATTCCTTCAGAAGTTGTAGTTGTCATAGACTGTGTTGCATAGTTGATTGCTCTATTGCTGACAAAAATGTGTTATTGTAAGTTGCTTTGGATAAAAGCGTCTGCCAAATGACGTAATGTAATGTAATGTAGTGTTATTTCTTTTTAAATAAGTGCTACAACAGGACATTACAGGCTGTGCATAAAACCTAAAGCTGCAAATTGTACAAGGAACCCCTAACCATACAACATTGAGCTGTGAAAAAGAGGGAGCTTTTCTGATTTTCTGTGGTATCGGTGAATGGCTTAAATGTTACTGTATGGTGTTCTAAATGTTACTGTATGGTGTTCTAAATGTTACTGTATGGTGTTCTAAATGTTACTGTATGGTGTTCTAAATGGAGACTAGCAATAAACCAATGGAAGACACAGATTGTTCATTTTAGAAAGAAGGGTGTGCAGAGAAGTTGCTACAATTTTGGTTTTGGTTCATTGCACTGTCCTATGCTGAGTAGTAGAAATATCTTGGTTTTACTTTTGATGAATATATGAGTTTTGATTATAGTATTAAATCCCTTGCTGATTCAGCAGGTAGAGCCCTAGGGTCAGTGCTGAACAAACTGAAAGTCTTCTCCAGACAGCACTACACCTCTGGTGGCAGGTATGGAGTTCGGATGAAGGAGGGAGAGCCCAAACTATTGTTAGCAGGCTTCCAAATGCTTTGGAAGCTAGGCTTTGATGTACTGAGGGCCTCTTTGAGTGGAGCTGGTGGTTAATATTGTGTGTGTGTGTGTGTGTGTCTGTGTGTGTGTGTGTGTGTGTGTGTGTGTGTGTGTGTGTGTGTGTGTGTGTGTGTGTGTGTGTGTGTGTGTGTGTGTGTGTGTGTGTGTGTGTGTGTGTGTGTGTGTGTGAGAGAGATTGGCATGTTGTGTTTATGGTCTGTGTGTGTATAGGTGTGTGGCTATATTGACCTGAGAGAGCCTGCAGCAGACTTGGTGGCGCTGACCGGTCTCCACTTCAAACACACACACACACACACACACACACACACACACACACACACACACACACACACACACACACACACACACACACACACACACACACACACACACGCACACATACAAGCTTGATATGGGAATACAAACACACAAGACCAAACACTTGTTATTTAGCCTTTATTAAATAATAATAACATTAAAAAATAAATTTTTCTGTACAAAGTCTATAAACAACAGTTGAGTTATCTGGCCAGTGCCGAAGGTGTGTGTATGTGTTTGTGTTAATGTAATGTGTTTGTTTGTGTCTGTGTGTGTGTGTGTGTGTGTGTGTGTGTGTGTGTGTGTGTGTGTGTGTGTGTGTGTGTGTGTGTGTGTGTGTGTGTGTGTCCATCAAGACAGAAGAGGTAAAACTATCTGGACTTCCAGAAAGAAAGAGTTAGCAAAGCCAGGCAGGAGAGAGAGAGAGAGAATAGCTGAGGCCTGTGTGTGAAACAGGGAGAGAGATAAAGTTAGAGAGAGAAAGAGAGAGAGGGCGACATGAGAGGAGAGAGCGGCTCCAAGGCACTTGGAAAACAGTCTGACAGTCCAATGAAAACACAGTATGATGAGTCCGACAGTCCAATGAAAACACAGTATGATGAGTCTGACAGTCCAATGAAAACACAGTACGATGAGTCTGACAGTCCAATGAAAACACAGTACGATGAGTCTGACAGTCCAATGAAAACACAGTACGATGAGTCTGACAGTCCAATGAAAACACAGTATGATGAGTCTGACAGTCCAATGAAAACACAGTACGATGAGTCTGACAGTCCAATGAAAACACAGTACGATGAGTCTGACAGGCCAATGAAAGCACAGTACGATGAGTCTGACAGTCCAATGAAAACACAGTACGATGGACAGAATGCCCTCCATCCCTCCCTCTCTCCTCTCATCCTCTTTCAACACCTTTTAATCATCTCATTTACTTTCTTTATTTCACCAAAATAGGCATCCTGGCTATAGCCCAGCATCCCCTCGAATAGAGAGAGGAGAGAGAGACAGAGAGAGAGAAAGAAAGAACGGGGGCCAGAGGGTTTAGGCTCCAGTCCAGGCAAAGTGAGATATTCAACTCTCTCTCTCTCTGGCTTTCACTCTACTCCCAGAGGACAACAACTTGAACCGCGTGTTTCAGTCTTTCTGGGATGGAGCTGTGGGTGCAGAGTGACAAACAAAGATATGGAGAGAGGGAGAGGTCAGCATCTGCTACTCCAATTCCATCTCACTCCTCGTCTCTGTCAGTTTGTTGTCTCGTAAACCCAGTCGCCAGGACACAATGTTGGCATTGTACGTTGATGGAATCCACAGAAATGTTCATATTTTACATTTGATTCCATGAAAATGTTAAATATAGACATTAGGGTCCTGCACAGACACTCTCCCCGGTGAGCGACTCGGCCTGGTAGCGAGTCGCGGGAGCCTCGGTCTCCGTGACTCGCGGCTACCGGTCCGATTCTGCTTTGGCCTGCTAACCTGTCACAGGAGCTACCACTGGAATCGCCCCGTCAAGTTTAGGCAAGTCAAACCATGGCTGGGTTTGGGCAACAAAAGCAACTTGGTTGGGGTTGGAGTCTGGGTCAGGATTCGAACCAGGTCTCTCATGACAAGAAGGTTACAAGTCAGGAAAGCTACAGGTCGACCAATCCCACCTCTACTCCCCACCTTGGCTTTGACCTACTAACCTCAGACTCAGTCATGACATCATAGTCTGGTACAACTTCAGTTATTCACGTACTGTATGTAGAAATGTAAACATGCTGTGAATTTTTGTTCAGAAATATCCATGTTACATTTCTTTGGATTCTAAAAACGTACAATGCTGACATATTAATACTGTATGGCGGCTTGGCTGTGTCTTGTTGTGATGGTGTCTCTCTTCCCCTCTACCTGTCTGCCTGCCTGCCTGTCTGTCTGTCTGTCTGTCTGTCTGTCTGTCCTCTCCACCTGTCTGCTTGTCTCTCATTGGCTATGTTTACATGCGCAGAGTGACCCAGCTACTGGCCAATGGCCATAGTCCATTGGGATTCAGCTGTTTACATTAACCTTTGATACACAGTCATTGAGTATCTAATACAGGGGAAAGAAATGTTGATCCCAATACTAGTAATAGCCTACTGTACATCACTATGGTTTGTGTTGACAATACAATGTACCCACAGTGATTTTGTGCAGATGTTGGCCTAGTGGTTCTCAAAGTGGGGTCTGGGGACCCCCAGGGGACCTTGAGGGCGTTCCAGGGGAACGCCCAGCAAAAAGAGGAATCATTTATTTTGACTATAATTCCATCCGTAAGTAACACAATAACGGAATATGACTATTTGGGGTTTCATACACTTTCTAAAACACCTAAAATAATACATCTGATCAGATGGGGGACCCCGGGACAAAATCTTATCAGATGGGGGACTCCGGGACAAAATCTTATCAGATGGGGGTGGTCTAATTGGTGTCCATTTAGGGGTCCTGGATGTGAAAAAGTTTGAGAACCACTGAATAACCCAAACATGAAATAAGTAAGATGTTTGCATGCAACAGTAACCTGTTTAATATTGTAGTAAGCCAGGTATCTTAATCAGAGTATGAGCTCAACCATTTTTGAATTATGATGTTTGCATGTACAGTATAGGCTACATTAATAACGGGATTCTTTGTGCATGTAAATGTAGCCATCTGTTCATCTGTCCTCCTGTCTGTTTGATCTCTCTCTCTCTCTTGTGTGTCTCCTGCTTATCAGTCTCTCCAGCAGCACTGGCCCTCCTCGATGGCTCTCCTCCGATATACAGCGTATGCTGTAGTTAGCTTAAGGCTCGATTGTGTGTCCAAGAAAGTCGACGGTTCGATTTCCTCTGTGCCCGATCTGTCCTTT
>NC_139627.1:28766451-28791451 GCF_964638095.1 Poromitra crassiceps | reverse complement strand
TGAGAAAATGAACAAAGGAGATAGAAGGGGAGAGAGACCTCTGGAGAAAAGATACAGACAAACTGTTTCTTAAAAAAATATTACTTTTATTACCTTCACATTCCCCACAATATATTTTCTTTTTATTCCAAGACCATGAAATTCAACAAGCTAAAATATCACTTTATATCTTTGAGGCAGGCCGAGGTGCAAGGCTTTGCAGGGTTGGTAGCTCAATTCTGCTTCAATTCAGTTTGATTCAAGGAAATTGATATTATAATTCTCAGTTTAAAAATAAATAAATGGTGCAATATCCAGGCAACTGAGAATTGTTTATTGCTGGAGCAAAGGAACCAAAAAGATATTATGAAGTGAAAATTGAATACATATTGAAAAGATACCAGATGAAAACCTAATTGAACAAATATCAAAATGTATTAGGCTTAATTTCCTAAGCAAGATGAGGTCATTTTTCTATGAAAGAGTTCATAAAGACCTTACAAACTTCCCAATGCGGTAGGAATATTGCTAAATGAAACTGCTATTGTGTACTTGAAGTTGCTGATAATTAAATATGAGCGGCAATTTCCTTGAATTTCAAAGTAGCGACCGAATGTCATCTTCAGTGGTCTAAATTGATCCAAAATTGACTTTCAAACCCAACGAGAGTATAAACACCAGCGCTGGACTCAACTTACTTTCGATTCAACTAATTCAAACAGAAAAATAATCTGCAGAGCTGTTGGAAATGACAAGACATTCATTCCCAATTCTTTGATTATTGAGAATCAATTTCATCATGTCATTATTTGCTATTTTCTGACGAATAATGAGCACCATAACTTGCCCAATATTCTGAGCTTGCCCAACATAAAGAGTGTCTGCTGTACGAATTAGATGAATTGTAAGTCAATGAAATCCAGCCCTGCAAAACAGGGAGTCAAAGAGACAATCATAGTCAAGCTCTTTCATTCACAGAGGCAGAAAAAGTGCACACAGTAAATAATAACAGTGGTGTGGTTGAGGCCAGGGATTCAACGTTTACCAGTCCATCGCCCCCTGGTGTCTGGCGAGTCCAAAGCTATCCTTAAAACCACAATCTGAATCAGAGCAAATCCATCCCTGCATCAACCACTTCTATAACAGGAAAATTACTTTCTGACAGACTACTGTCAATGAGAAAACGCCATCGTAAAAGCAACAAAACTAAGAGCAATATCACCAATTTACGGGATAAAAGTGACATCATCAAGGACAATTTTCCAAAATCTACCAAGGTGTGGTTACACAAGGTGTGGTTACACAAGGTGTGGTACTTCATTAAAATCTATGAATTAAGATCACAAACGCTGAGATTGAGGGGCAAAAATAACGAAACAATAAAATATCAAATAAAGGCATGATGGAAAGGTGGTAAAAAAAAACAAAGGTTCCGGCCTAACAAAACCATTTAAACCAATCACAGACATTTCAAAGCATGCAAGCGTGGAAAACTCCAGCGCGGCCTGCACATTATGAGCATGACTCCAAATGAGGGTGAGGGTGGTCTTCCGTCCTAATTAATGTGAAGAAGACTTTCATATCATTCAATGTGAGAAAGAAAGTGCAGCTAACTGTGCAGCCCACAATAGAGTAGCAATCTTCACAAATGAACACCCCTTTTATGATTTTTGAAACATAAATGTGATTGCCAGAAAATGCTTCAAAAATAAATAAATAAATGTGTTCATTTGTGAAGATTATCTTGCAGAACACAAAGGCCTCAGTTTCATACTGTAAATGATTGTGAACCACAGACCTTATTTCAGGCATCTCATCAAAATCCCCATGCCTTTCAGATGAGAGAACCAGGCGATGCTACGTAACTTCCTGGTTTTCGGACTCATTCCTGCAGCACTCTATTTCAATCACTCTGCATAGTGAATAGTCCTAGCCATTTAAATTACAAGTCTGCTTTTGGGATTATTTAGATTTTGATAGAAATCTTGTTGAAATGTACTCTTGATGTAAGACTAGTCTTAATCCATGCCTGTGAAAGCATCTAATCTGCCTTCCTCCAGCTCTGATTGTGTAAATGCACAATCTCACAACAGCGCTAACGCTAAGAGCCTCCAGGCTCCGACTTCTCCTTTCTCACCGTCAGCTGAAACCACTGTAGGCCTTTGACAAAACATTCAATCACCAACAGGGAGATCATAAAAAAGAAACAGGGTAGAAAAAAAAATGCTTGGACACCCTTTGGAAGACGGCTGAACACTTCCTAATGATCCTGGCTTCAAGCCTTCAGGCAAGAATCCTGAGAAGAATCAGCACGCCGGTCCAAGAGGAGATTACCACTCCCTGTAGACCCATTTTATCTCCTCTCTCCAATTAGTAAAGAGAAGAATGAAAAGGGGTATTTTTTTTAATTCAGGCACAGGCGCGGACGGCTCTTTGGCACCATACGCCCGTTCCGGCGGGGGCCCGAGGACCCCTTTGAGTGCTTTCACTCGTTAATATTTCTCCACGAAACAGAAGAGGAGGAGAGGGAGGAGGAGGAGGAAAGAGGAAAACATAGCTAGCGGGCTAGAACTGCTTACCGCAGGCTTTTATCAATGCAATGGGCTCCATTAACTAATTAGAAATATTAAAGGACTTCAAAGTAATCCGTGATGGAGAAGGGAAAGGAGGCAAGGCTGATTTAAAACCACTGCCAGACCCTTTTCCAAATCTTGCAAAAAGTTTGACAGAGAGAGAGAGAAAGAGAGATGTTGTACAAAACCGCATGGGCAGCACAACATAAATATAATGATATATCATTCCTGTATTTGAGTTAAAGACCTACATTGATTAGGGTAAGGCACAGGGCTGCTAGAATGACTCATATAATGTGTAAATCATACACAGGCTGATTGAAGTGGAAGAGAGAAGGCCTAGCAAGGCAGAAAATGGATATGCAAGCATTACATAACTGGAAATACATTTGTTGACTAAAGCAAACAAAATATATATATTTCATGAAATGAATGAAATTAAATAATTCAAAATATGGGATATTTATTTTAATCATTAATAATTGTATGTAAATGTATGAAAATTAATGAAATGTTACTTATTCAAATGATTGATTTTGTCAGCTTAATGGAGTTCTGGATGCAGCGGTAACACTTTGAGCGGGTGCTTGTCAGATGGTGTGTGCCTGTGTGCGTGTGTGTGTCTCCATCACGCTGTCTATTCTGCCAAAAGACTTCTTTCATCTGCGTTTGTGTTTGAAACAACCTGCCCTCCTCCTCCCTTCAATCCAGAGCCCAACCTGCCTCCCTGCTAGCCCTTCCTCTCAGAGAAAAAGACAAATCTATCTTTAGAAAGGAAAGGGATTCTTTCATCTCCCTCCATCTCTGGGCTCCTTCTTTGGAGGAACAGGAGGCGAGCCTAATGGGCCCTTCTCCTCCAAGAGAGGTTTTGCTCTCGTCCATTCTGTCCCCCCTGTGTTTTTGACTGGGAGGATTTGCAATGGAGGGAAAGAAGAGAAAAGGAACAAGTGGGTTTTTCATAAAGGGGCTATAGGGGATTTGAGTGTGAGCAAAATGAAATAGTCGGGAGCACACAGCACAACATGGCTGAGGAGTCCAGAAAGACGACAGCATTGGTACCACACATTTCCATGGGGCTACAGACTTGTAGCCCCAGTAGGAAGTGTACAGACTTCCTACTCGAATCCAAAGGAAATGAACAGCTTTTGTTTTTACATAATCTGAATAAGTGCATTTAACATTCATCTATACATACTAATAACTAACCAATGGATACATCAATTTGCTTCAGTTGTGCCATTTGTTGTCCCAATCTGAATTAAACTGGGTGCTTTAAAGGAGGGGCACACATTTGCTGTTGCGAAATGGCTGCAGGCTGGAGGGTTGACATCAAGTGAAAGTCAAGGACAGTAATGTCTTCTTCTGTGTTACGCTCATCTCAGTAAGCACAATCTACATACTCGCTGCCTTCAAACAATAGTCAGCAAACGTTGTAGCGAATACACAATGTAATCACATGTACAATCAATTGTAACGTGCAATTAAGAGCAACAGGTGGTATTTGGTTAATATACAGTATAAAGGATTCCACATCTTTATCTCTTACTGAGTGATGAGGAGATTCACAGTAAACGTGTTATCACACACAAGTATCACAAATCATCGCAACAATCAGGAAATGGTTACTAAGAAGCAGAAAGCTTTCTGAGGATACTCTCAACATAGTAAAACCATGTATCGGAAACACATAACGCCAGAACACCGTCACCTCGTCTGTACATTATCAGAAGGAGGAAGACAATGCAAGAATAAAATGTAACGGTAACGGTACAGAGAGTGTCACAGTAGCACCGCTCTAGAATCAGCCCTACTTTTCAATAATGAAGCGAATGAAAATATGGAGGACATCTAGCCAGTGATCCTGGACCAGCACTGCTTCTCTAAGAGGCTTCATACTGCAGATAGAAAGCCCTTTGCCACAGTACATTGGTCTCACCTGTTGAACATAAACAAAACGGCTATTTCTGGAGCCAAATGGACCAAGTTTTAGTGCGTACCAGCGTGGATGCAAAAAATGTGGCATTTCAATCGAACATAATAGATGTGGTGTACTCGATTCTACACAAAATTTGGATTTTAAACATTAAATGGCACGTACAGCAATGAAAAGATCTGGAAAGAAATCAGTTCTCTCCATTTGTTAAATGCAGCTTCAAACACTTGATACATGACTGTGGTTCTCTGTTCTGCTTCATTCCTCAAGTGTAACGTGTGCATCACATAGAATGGTGTTTAGTTTAGACATTGACAGAAACAAGCATCGACTTATCCAAGACATTCAGGCAAACACAGTATAGAGGAGAGTCCACTGAGACACTACCTCCTTCTCCACATCAAGAGGTAGTCGTTTTAAAGCACGTTAAGAGAGAGAGAGTTGTTTTGTTGTTTGTTTGTCTGTCTGCATATATGAAAAATGCACTTGCATCAATACTTCAGGCCAAATTATGCTTTGCATACCTGTGTGTGTGTGTGTGTGTGTGTGTGTGTGTGTGTGTGTGTGTGTACATGTGTGCATGTAGGATGAGATCTACATGTAAGCCGTCTAAACCCATCTCCTCCTGTGTAAACCAGGCAGATACGCTGCTTCCCTGTTCACAGACCAAAGGAGCAACACACAGCGGAGGTGTAGCTGTTTGTCATGGCTGGATAGCCTCACCAATTCTTCCCATCTCCACCCCTCACATGCACGCGCACACGCACACACACACACACACACACACACACACACACACACACACACACACACACACACACACACACACACACACACACACACACACACACACACACACACACACACACACACACACACACACACACACACACACACACACACACACAAACCGTTTCCTTCAGTCCCACAAAGATAGCCCTTCACACAGTCTCTCTCTCAGTGTTTTTGGAGGCAGGTGGTGTCCAAGCCGCAGATCAGAGCAGAGCAGACAGGCACCTGCTCTGACATTTAGAGGAGATATACCGCCGGTCAGTTCGCCGGTCTGCCTGTCCCGTTTGGGACCCAGTCCATTCCCGTAAATTCCCGGAATATCAATAAAGTTGCATTGCAATGTTGTTCATGAGGCTTCTCATCAGCCATCGACACTGTAGTTCTTCTAGTTCTTTCATCACTCAATTAGGGATATCGGTAAAGTTGCTGTCTAATGTCATTAAGCCCCTCGTTAACTGTGGGAGTTATAGTTCTCTCATCTTTCAGCCAGTTACACGGAGTGTGGGAGATCAATGGAGTTGCATCCTGATCAGTTCATTGGATCGATCAGCAGCAGCGGGAACTGCAGTATCTCGGCCCAACTGTAAATTCAGTGACGAAGAGCAATGAAGTTGAATTCTATTGTTGCTCATTCATTTCAGGGAATTGTAGTTTTCACATCAATTTCTCTGAACAAAGCATTCCAATATAAGTTGTATCCTTCTCATGTAGTCCAGTTAATTTTCAACACTGGCAGTCGTAGCTGTCGTCTTTCTCCAGTCTGATGGTGAGCATGGGCTCGAGACCCGGCCCTACCGGCCCGCTACCTGGGTACAGGTGGTTCTGGTCAGGGTTGTGCATCAGATTGTGGCTCAGGTTTTGGTTCTGGTAGTAGTTTTGGTGACCCTGCTGATTTGGGTGGTGGCAGTTCTGGTATACCACCGAATGATGATGGCTACTGGTCTTCTTGGTCGCCACGTAGTACCGATGGCAGCAAAGGATCACCACCAGAGTTACGGTGGCCAGCAGCAAGAGGGCGCCACCTCCCACCAACACATAGTACCAGTAGGCAGGGATGGGCTGCACTGCCACAGTGTCTACTGTGGGCTCCATCCCAGACATGGCACCCCCTGGAGGGCAGGAGGACACATTACAGGGTGGCTCGGTGGAAGAGGGAGGCAGGCATGCAGACCGCATTGTAGAGATACAGTTAATCGTATAAGTATTGGGGCAGTGAGCTGAAGTTAGTCTGTTTTGCTGGTATTCATCTACAAGATAAGATGCAATATTAGTCATCTAAAGAACACATTGAGAGCTTATTCGATCTGTATTGGCCTCTAAATTTAAGCCACAACCAAGACCAAATTTAGCTCACTGTCTCAATATTTAAAAATCACTTTGAACAAATCATTTGTCCAAAGTGACTTTTTTCAATGGTAGATGTATAATTTTTCACTGTGTTGCTTTTACACATTGTAGTATTTTGTGCTGATGCAGACGTCACAGGCATTAGCTGCACATTGACACGCAGAGGCTCATGCCATGCGTCAGGATTGGACCACTCGATGCAAAGCCTTGACTGTGCAGTGGGCTGATTTGGATAAGGGGCGGGGTCGGGGAGGGTTAAGTGTGACTGTGCAGTGGGCTGATTTGGATAGGGGGCGGGGGCGGGGATCGATATTTTTTTTCGGATGATGGCGAAGGCTGGAGGCACCCTCTCTGCCTGTGATTGGCCTAGCGTCAAACATTTATCCAATCACATTCGCTTGGCTATCCTGAGTCTCTTTCTACAGTCTGTGGTCAGACAGACAGCAGTTTCGCTTGCTAGCATGCATGAAAGACGCCACTGTGTGTTTATGTTTTTGATATAGTCTGGTCTCTGGTTTATAATGCTGCCGCTACTCTTGGCAGTGCACGTATGTAGCCTACAGACAAATAAAAAAGAAAAGATAAAAGATTAATGAGAATTGATCAAGGGTTATATAAAAACAGTGTCAATGCCCATTTACTCATTCTAACATAAGAGTGACATGTATTTGAATTGAAATATGTATCAGTATGGGGTGTTTGCCCAGCCCTTCATTGGGAAATGCAGCTTTATTGAGTGGGATCACGTGGAGATGGTCTTCAGAAACTTTGATGAGATTGACAGTAAGTAAACATTGTTTCAGATACATGGTGTAGTTGTGGAAAAGTGTGTGTGAGTTTGGAAGAGGAGTGCACCACTAGGTGGAGACATGCATCCATAGCAGTGTTGATTTCGTAGACGAAAACTATGAGGAAAAATGTTAGTAGACTACCTATTTTCACTGGTGAAAACTAGACTAAAAATGTTAGGGAGGGACGAATTGGGAAGAGATCCAATCAGAAGAGAAGAAGAAGTTAAACATCTGTGTCTGTATTGCACATTCAAACCTTAAAACAATTCCAGAATAACAGATTAATATATCTTTACAATAAGTTTGGAAATTCTAATGAATAGTTACGGTTTTCTTTGACTAAGATGAGATGAAAATACTTAGACACTTAGTCGACGAAAACTTGACTAAATAAAATCAGGATGAGGTTGACTAAATTTGATAAGAGCTTAAGAGAAAGTGGATTATAGCTCACTCAGATAAACATGTGAATGTTGTGTGATATGCAAAGGTTGTTGGTTCAATCCCAGCCTCAGGCAATTTCTTAAAAAGTACTCACATTATCCTTCACCAGTAGTTTGAACACTGATAGAAATAAGCTGATGAAGGAGACTAGTCAGTCCCTGACTCTAGCTCAACTCACTGGTACAAATCTCACCTGTCTCACTCTTTATGCTCTGCGTTATTGTCAGTGTAATTACAGTATGTAGAAATCAGAAGCTTAAAGTCCCTGGAAACCAGAAATATTTCTTTATTATTTAGCATTTTGAGTTCATCACATCACAGGACCCTATGTTAATAAGCCACCAGCCAAATTTGAACGATGATGAACGTCGCAAAGTATATAAATTTAGGTTTGACAGTCGTGGCAAAAGTCATGAGAATCAATTATTTTTTAGAGTGTATTTTCTCCCGCGGACTGTGGGCGTGTCCCGTCTGCGCGCAGGGAAATTTCTCTCTGTCGAGGGAGAGAAGGAGAGAGAGAGAATTTAAGAGAGATTGGGTGAAGCCTGGATTATGCTTGACGCTTTGGCCGGCCGCACGGAAATGAGAGACACGGAATCCTGACGAGGAAACGTGTGGAGCTTTTATACTCTGTGTGGGTTTCTGCAGGCGGAATTGAGCGCGAGTCTTGAAAACTCTGTCTCCCTCCCACTCTGTGTGCTTCTCTCTCTCTCTCTCTCTCTCTCTCTCTCTCTCTCTCTCTCTCTCTCTCTCTCTCTCTCTCTCTCTCTCGGGACTAGTGAGAGAGAGAGAGAGAGAGAGGGAGAGAGAGAGAGAGAGAGAGAGAGGGAGAGAGAGAGAGAGAGAGAACAGAACTACACACACAGTAGGGCGGGTTGCGCGCGTGTACAAAGGTTATATAGAGCTTATGACGTCATAAGCTCCTGCATTTTAGCACCTCGCGCACTGCTCTCTTCAATGAGGAAGTACCTTGTAGAAGCTTGTAGAAAAGTGTCGATTTTAAGGCTTTGGTTTGAAAGTAATGTATAATAATTTCGGAGGCACATAATTACTAACATAAGACCCTAAATAACATAGTTAGAACGTTTTTGTGGATTTTGGTTTCCAGGGACTCCCAACAGCTCATAGCTCAGTCGGCTGAGTGGCTGTGTCACTGTCTCTGTCTGACAGGTAGACTGTTGGTTTGATTCCCGATGGAGGAGACATATTACAACACTGCCCTCTCTTTAACATCACCAGCTTAGCACCTCCTACAGGCAGATACACAGAGCGACACAGCACCTCCTACAGGCAGATACACAGAGCGACACAGCGCCTCCTACAGATCCACAGAAATGGACACTGTGGACAGACTGCAAAGAAATCCAGATGTCATATACTGAGTCTAGAGCCGTTTTTCAAAAAGTTATTTTTACGCCTAGCCGCTGACATAAAACGTACTTCCGATGTCAGTAAAATTTCAGCTCTCTGTGGTGTTCTGTCTCATAACCCTCAGCTCATGTCTCTGCAGAGGTCAGGGGGGGTCAGTCTAATCTTTTGCACTAATGTTCGTCTATTGGTAAGATGTTCCACTGCAACGTCAGACTGTTATCCAAAAAGGATAACTCTCTCAGCGCGCTCTGCTGCTTCTGCGCTGCGCATCCGCGTCCTGTGTGTTTTGGCTGAGCCTCGCTCCTAACTTCAATACGATCTTCGTCACCCTTCCAGCCGGTCAGACCGGAAACAGTATGGCTGCCTCAACTCTGCTAAATGTTCACCCAGAAGCCACATATTGATATAAATATCAGCATAACCAGCCAACAGATATCAAAGCTGGTGGGCATATAAGCAAAAGAAATTGAAAGAGCATAACTCGAACTGGTTAAAAGTGACTATCGCGGCGTTTTGAGCCAGAACGAACTACGTTAGCAAACGTAGCTAAGCCAAGCTAACGGCACATTGTATTCACTGACACTGTAATATGGTATTAAAGTCTGACGTCAGTCCCTTCTAGCACGTGAGCCAATTTAAGTGTTTGAGCCCAAAATAAGGTTATTTGTCAACAAAATACAGTATCGAACACTTTAGCTAATTAGCAGAGCAGGGAAAAACACGGCTACACATGAAGTAGTTTAAAAATGACAAAACTGTCTGGAGGGGGGCTTTAAGTGTGACTGCGCAGTGGGCTGATTTGGATAGGGGACAGGGTCAGGGAGGGTTAAGTGGTCACTGTGGGAGGCAACTGCTTTTATCATGGCAAGATCAGACCGAAGGGGGCAGAGGGGAGAGCGCGACAGATGGAGAGCTAAAACCCAGGAAATGAAGAAGAGAGAAGTTACAGGGATAGAAGAAAGAATAGTGTGAAGTAGAGACGGGTGGTAGAGACTGGGATGTGAGGGGGAGGAGAGAGAGAGAGAGAGAGAGAGAGAGCTAATCCAGCCATGATATCTTTAATCCTGCATTAAAGGGTTTGTCTGAAACTTCAATACTCTGTCCACTCACTGTGAAAGAAACCTGCTGAGAGCTGGAAAAGAGACGGATGTAAAGAAGGAAAGAAAGAAAGAAAGAAAGAAACAAAGGAAAGAAAGAAAAGAATGGAAGCGAGAGCAAGCGAGAAAGAGTGCTATACGAGGCTGAGAGAGAGAGAAATAAACTGAGAGAAATAAGAGAGAGTTGGAGAAGTGGAGAAAGGTTAGAAGAGAGAAATAACGAGAAATATTGAGGACAGAGCAAGGAGAGAGGTGCAGTGACAGACACAACCTCAAGGAGGCCAGTGAGCTTCTTATAAAATGAGTTCAGACTATACTCTTTAAGGGTTTATAAATTAGTTCAGACTATACTCTTTAAGGGTTTATAAATGAGTTCAGACTATACTCTTTAAGGGTTTATAAAAGAGTTCAGACTATACTCTTTATGCGTTTATAAATGAGTTCAGACTATACTCTTAAAGGGTTTATAAATGAGTTCAGACTATACTCTTTAAGGGTTTATAAATGAGTTCAGACTATACTCTTTAAGGGTTTATAAATGAGTTCAGACTATACTCTTTAAGGGTTTATAAAAGAGTTCAGACTATACTCTTTAAAGTCCCTGGAAACCAGAAATATTTCTTTATTATTTAGCATTTTGAGTTCATCACATCACAGGACCCTATGTTAATAAGCCACCAGCCAAATTTGAACGATGAT
Organism: Poromitra crassiceps; assembly: GCF_964638095.1. Taxonomy (NCBI): domain Eukaryota; kingdom Metazoa; phylum Chordata; class Actinopteri; order Beryciformes; family Melamphaidae; genus Poromitra; species Poromitra crassiceps. Next base: position 28,780,425 of record NC_139627.1, on the reverse strand, counting down.
GAACGTCGCAAAGTATATAAATTTAGGTTTGACAGTCGTGGCAAAACTCATGAGAATCAATTATTTTTTAGAGTGTATTTTCTCCCGCGGACTGTGTGGGCGTGTCCCGTCTGCAGCAGGTTTTCCGAGAGAGAGAGAGCGCGAGACAGAGGGGGGGAGGGAAACGGAGAAAGAGATCGAGTGCTGTGTGTCGAACACAGCACTCGTGCACGAGTGTGTGTGTGTGTGTGTGTGTGTGTGTGTGTGTGTGTGTTCGTTGCTCGGAGAGGGAGAGAGAGAGACTTGCTGCGACTGCACATCGCTACTGTGTCTGTTTGTGTGTGTGTGTGTGTGTGTGTGTGTGTGTATCTGAGAGAGAGTAACCTCGCGTCACCAGCCTGTGTGTCTCTCTCTGTACTCTCTCTCTCACTAGTCCCGAGAGAGAGAGAGAGAGAGAGAGAGAGAGAGAGAGAGAGAGAGAGAAGCATAGCGCTTGGCACGACGGCACACAGAGTGGGAGGGAGACAGACAGCGAGTGGGAGCGCTGTCACTGGGGGCAAAGAACGGACAAAAGGAGGGTGGGTGCGGATTGCGCGCGTGTACAAAGGTTATATAGAGCTTATGACGTCATAAGCTCCTGCGTTTTAGCACCTCGCGCACTGCTGTCTTCAATGAGGAAGTACTTTGTAGAATCTTGTAGAAAAGTGTCGATTTTAAGGCTTTGGGTTGAAAGTAATGTATAATAATTTCGGAGGCACAAAATTACTAACATAAGACCCTAAATAACATAGTTAGAACGTTTTTGTGGATTTTGGTTTCCAGGGACTTTAAGCGTTTATAAATGAGTTCAGACTATACTCTTAAAGGGTTTATAAATGAGTTCAGACTATACTCTTTAAGGGTTTATAAAAGAGTTCAGACTATACTCTTTAAGGGTTTATAAAAGAGTTCAGACTATACTCTTTAAGGGTTTATAAATGAGTTCAGACTATACTCTTTAAAGGCCGGCTTTACCGTGGGGAATATGAATATATATTAATTCTTAAAAAATCTTAAATTTCGAATCCGTTGAAATTTTTGAAATTGCTTGTTCACAGCCAGAGAAAAAAAAAAAAAAAAAAAAATGGGGCCAGGTGACGCGTTTCGCGTCGAAACGCGTCACCTGGCCCTTTTTTTTTTTTTTTTTTTTTTTTATATTCATATTCCCCACGGTAAAGCCGGCCTTTAAGGGTTTATAAATGAGTTCAGACTATACTCTTTAAGGGTTTATAAATGAGTCCAGACTATACTCTTTAAGGGTTTATAAATGAGTTCAGATTATACTCTTTAAGGGTTTATAAATGAGTCCAGACTATACTCTTTAAGGGTTTATAAATGAGTTCAGATTATACTCTTTAAGGGTTTATAAAATATTTCTCACCAGTGGATTAAGTCACATTATGATCATGATTTCCAGGGCTACTTCGCTTTTTAGATCTGAATGAGGGGGGGGAAGAAAGTTCCTCAACTACACTATTTCTAAAGTTTGAAAGTGAGCTCAAAAGTGAGTCTTTTAAGGGTAATAGGGATAGATATCGATAACGGTAAGTTTTCCTAATTAGCACATCTTTCTCGGTGCAGGTCCCTCTCTTAAGCTGCCTACAGACTGTAAGATTTTAGAAATCAAATAAGTTTATTGCAGGCCACACTGTGCGACGTTGGATCTAATAAACTTGGGTACAACATCGGGTTTGAAGTGTGCAGACTGTACGATTACGACGCACGTCTCTCCGTCAATACCTGTCAATCAGCAGTCAATACACAAGAATCAAGAATCAGCAGCGCGCACCGCGGCTACGCATCAATGAATGTACGCCACAGTTGTCTGTGGTAGAGATGTCAGCGATGGACTGACAAAGCTTAGCAAGAATGGAGATGGAGCCCTTGCAAAGTGGAATTTATGTGTATGGAAAAACATCAAAGGAGGACCCGCTGAATGTGGACCCACTCGTGGCTCGACAACAGAGGCCAACACGGGATGCCAATTTTGCGAGAGAGCTTGAGGTAACGTCAACTATTTATTAGCCTCCTCTACTAGCATTAGCGTCTATATACTGATATAATCATGCAGCATTTCTACAGTATTGGTTGTTATCAGACGTCGTCGTAGCTGTCACAGACTGTGAAAACGGCCGTCCTTGGCTTGAACCGCTGTCAGTGCATGACGCAAGACGAGTGTTTTTGTAGCCACGACCAAAGATATCTCCACGTTTCTTTCACGTTGGTCATCTTTCGTCTACGGACAGCCCAAAATCGCACAGTCTGTCAAAGGCTTTAGAAGAGATTTGATATCTGTGAAATTAGCTCCGATCAAGAAAAGGCTGAATAAGATAGGTTCTTGTAAAGCTCAATTGTCTGGGTTAGGGATGTTCATTTTGAAAATTTTCCAAAATCGATAATCGGTTAATATTAACGATCAATTATCGATCATCGATTTTATTCATACTTAGAAAATTTTCAATATTTTCAATATTTTCATTTTTTTTTTTTTTTTTTTTTTTTTTTACAAAATGAATGCCTATGGCAGAAAATACGAAAGACAACGTGTTCTCCTCAATGAACTCTTTATTTCAATGTGTCTCCTCTCCAACACTGCTGTCCCCGGCGCATGCCGGTGTGAATTTCCCATGTTTAAAACAGTTTTGTTGGCACAAAGGCCCGTGCCCAGCCAGAAAACTAGAGACTATATGAAGCTCCACCTCACGTTAGTCGGCTGTGCAATGAAGTGGGGCGAGGAGGAACGAATTCCACCCAAACCTAGTCCAAAAAAAAAAAAAACCCTTTTTTTTTTTTTTTTTTTTAATAATTAAAAAATCGATCCAAATGCCACAGGATCGATTCCAATCCTTAACGATCGATTATCGATTTTCGATAATTGATGAACATCCCTAGTCTGGGTGGTCAAATGGGTGTGTCTGTTTTCTCTGTGTGTGTGTGTGTGTGTGTGTGTGTGTGTGTGTGTGTGTGTGTGTGTGTGTGTGTGTGTGTGTGTGTGCGTGCGCGTGTGCGTGCATGCATGCACGGTCGGTCACTCTGCCAGCCTTCTCTTGCCACAAGCCAAACGCCTCCTTGGTTGCCATGGATACCAAACCCAACAGTGTGCCATGGTGGTTCACGTCATTCCGTGAAGCTGCCCTTCATTGCTAACTTGGGATCGGCTTAATCCAAACCCGATCCTGACATTCAACCGAAACTTTGACATTTGAAATACTATTTTCAAAAATGTCAGTGGGATCATTTCCTTTCCTTTAATTTAATTTCATTTTATTGTTTCTTACTCTTTTCTTTTCTGACCACACCAGTCACATTATGGTTGGATAAGGTTAGGTAGAGGTTCTGACTTTCTATTGTTCTGCTCTATCCTGGACCCTGCTACAACTTAACAAGGGGCCATGGAATGAAAGGCTGAACCACATCCACCCATCCAGAGGTACTTATCTCACTGTTCAGCCTAGGTCTCAAAGGAGACATGTGATGCTTCTTCCTGGGACATGGGCTCATGAACTCATAAGTGCAGACCCTCTTGCCACGGCTGTGCCCACTTTAGATCCTCAGCCATTAGAACGGCAAGCATGAGTTCACACTTGATGTGGATTATAGGAGTCGTGTGGCTCTTCAGTTTTTTGAGTTTGGCTCTTGACTTTGCTATTTTTGGGATTGGTATTTACATTTGATTGAATTGCATGTGGTGAACGAAACCAAGCGCTGCTCAAGTGTCTGACATTCAAAGAATGTTTTTGATGTGAACTTGGCGTGAACTTGGCGTGCTGCTTGATTTGAGCTTCATAACATTCTGGGTTGAACTCTCTTGAGCTTAACTCAAAAAGAAACACACACACACACACATGCAAGAATGTGCAGTCACATCTCACACACATGCGCGGACACACACGCACACACACACACACACACACACACACACACACACACACACACACACACACACATACACACACACACACACACACACACACACACACACACACACACACACACAGAGGAGAGGGACTAAATTAAGTACACCTTTACTGTAAGTTTACTGTAAGTTTACCTCTAAAGTTCCAAACCCATGTTGCAACCACCACAGGTTTACTGATATATACAGTACCACTAAATTATGACTATCAGCTCTAGTTCATTACAGAAAAAAATTAAAAATAAAGTTGCCTTGATCTTGTTCCTTGTAAAGAACAAGATCGATGAAGAGATGTGGATGTAAATCAATATGGACATCTGTGTGTCTGGATATGAACTCAAACTCAGACTCTAGTCAAAGCTGTTTTTCAAACTGCAGCCCAAACGTGAGTAGATTCAATCTCATCCTCAGGCTCAGGCTCTATTCTTATTCTGTGGGGCCTCACAGAAAGGAAGGCCTGCAGCCAGAGCTCAGGGCCCAACCCAGACTTTGAAAAGCAAAGATGTCGTAGCTTAATCTGTCTAAGCCCTTTCTATGTGCTTTCAGTCTGGCCTGTTTGAGGATCAAGGACGGGGGGGGGAGTTGGACGGCGATCAGTTCTGCATTTCATTCAGGTGGGATCAGCCAACTGCTCACTGGGCAGAGGAATGGAGTGAGGAAGGGAGGAGAGGAGAGGAGAGGAGGAAACAAGGACAAGACAGAAGAGAGAACAGGAAAACAATAGTCAAGGAGGTCCAGAAGGAGAGAGGGAAACACATTTGAAAAATGACTCTCATACCAGGTTACGATGTAAATGGATAGGAAATATATATCACTCATCATTCCCTGCTAGAGCTAGGGGTACAGCAATTATGATACGGAAGAATATTCCCTTCATTCATGGCACCACAATATCCGATAAAGAAGGCCGCTATCTGATTGTAACTGGGGAAGTATACTCTACGCCTCTCACTTTATTGAACATATATGCACCCAATGTAGACAGCCCTTCATTCTTTAAAAAAGTGATGTCTCTCATACCAGATATGTCCCAAACAAATCTCATAATTGGAGGGGATTTCAACTGCATTTTGGATCCATACCTTGACAGGTCCTCTACTCGTAGAATGGAGAAAAGTAACTCAAGTATCTTCCTTAATACTTTCATCAATAATACTAACATGGCTGATGTCTGGAGAATTGCAAATCCAACTGGTAGAGAATACTCTTTTTACTCAGCAGCACATAACTCATACACCAGGATAGATTATTTTCTCATTGATGCAAAACTGATGCCATATGCCACAAATGCAAAATATCATAACATCGTGATCTCAGATCACAGCCCTCTCACCTGCACTTTAGCTATTCAGAATATGGTGAGACCACAAATGAGCTGGAGATTAAATCCTATCTTGCTAACCGAAAAAGAGTTCTGTGAATATCTAAAAGCTCAAATATCCTTTTATTTTGAAACTAATGACAATGCAGAGACTTCTCCTGCTATACTTTGGGAGGCATTTAAAGCCTTCATTAGAGGCTCTATTATTTCATTTGAAGCATTCAGAAGGAAGAAGAATAAAGCCAGATTACTAGAAATAGACAAACAAATTAGTATGCTAGATAAAGAGAATGCTCAAACACCAACTGTCGATTTACATAAAAGAATATCATCCCTAAAGTATGAATATAACAAGATACTCTCAGCAAAAGTTAGTAAAGCTTTTTTATACACCAAACAGAAGTATTTTGAGTTTAGTGACAAACCACATAGACTCTTAGCGCGGCAACTTAGAAAACAGCAAAATGATCGCACAATACACAAAATTAAATCAGATAAAGGGGAGGTTCTGATTAAACCTAAAGACATTAATGACCGATTTCTAGAATTCTATAAAAACCTATATACATCCAACAAAAATGTAGACTACGCTGCTATGCAAAATTTCTTAGATAAATGCAATCTCCCCCAATTAGATGAAGAAGAGTCAGCTCAGCTGGACTCTGAAATTTCGGTTGAGGAAATTCAAAGGGCCATCACTTCAATCAAAAATAACAAAGCCCCCGGCCCTGATGGCCTCCCAGGCGAGCTGTATAAAAAGTTTAATGACATTCTCTGTCCATACTTACATAAGATGTTCACTCAAGCTAACAATGATGGTGTCCTACCTCCAACATTAGTAGAAGCAGTCATAACAGTGATATATAAAAAAGATAAACACCCAGAGGAAGTGGGCTCTTATCGCCCAATTTCCCTGCTAAACCAAGATGGAAAGTTGTTTTCCAAAGTCCTGGCCAACAGAGTGAACCCCCTTTTAGATAAATTAATACATCCAGATCAGACTGGTTTTATACCAAATAGAAATTCATTTTTCAATCTCAGACGGCTTTTCAATATTATGTACTCTACTGATAGACCAAAAGAAGAGCTCGCTATTCTGGCACTCGACGCAGAAAAGGCATTTGACCAAGTTGAATGGCCCTATTTGTTTGAAGTTTTGAAAAGATTTAAATTCGGGCAAAAATTCATCTCAATGGTCAAGCTCCTCTATAACAATCCCTGTGCACAAATCCTCACAAATCAAATACTGTCCCCCCGTTTCAATCTACATAGAGGTACAAGACAAGGTTGCCCTTTGTCTCCCTTGATCTTCGCCCTCGTAATCGAACCTCTTGCTGAGAGTATCCGCACAGATCCTCTAATTTATGGTTATGTATCAGAAAAATGTACAAGTAAAATATCATTATATGCTGATGATGTTCTATTATATATTACTCAGCCAGAAGCCACTATTACAAAGATACTAGAGAAAATTAACACATTTGGGACTTTCTCTGGATATAGGATAAATTGGAATAAAAGCGAATTAATGCCCATATATATACAGGATGTCTCTTGGTTACAGAACCTCCCTTTTAAAATATCTCCAGAGAAATTTACATATTTAGGAATTAAGATTACGAAACATCACAATATGCTATTCAAGGCAAATTTTCCTCCATTATTGTCTAAATTACAGCTGAATATACAATTTTGGAGGACTCTTCCGATATCGCTACTGGGCAGAGTCAATGCCATCAAAATGGTCTTTTTACCCCAACTATTATACTTATTTCAGAATATTCCAGTGTTTCTTGCCAAGTCATTCTTTAAACAATTAGATTCAATTATAAACCCATTTTTGTGGGACTTCAAAACACATAGAATTGGCAAGAGGCATCTCTGCAAATCTAAAAGAGAGGGGGGTCTAGCACTCCCAAATTTTATATCATATTACTGGGCTTCAAACATTAGGATTATGACATACTGGCTAGATGACACAGCAACTCCACCAAGCTGGCTCCGGATGGAACAAGAGGCGTGTCGACCCTACACGATAGGGGCCATCCTTCTGTCACCTTCCACTATTGAAAAGTCTTTATATAATAGCAATGTAGTGATTCATAGTACTCTGCGCATTTGGAAACAAATTAAAGCACACTTCAATCTAGCTCCCATATCTTATGCTCTGCCTATTGTTGGAAACCCTACTTTTCCACCATCTAATCTAGATGGCACTTTTAAACTCTGGAAGGAGGCAGGCATTCACACAATAGGAGACTTGTACATTGGAGACACATTTGCCTCCCTTGCACAAATACAGAGTAAATATAAATTACCAAGAAACAACCTCCTTAGATATCTGCAAATAAGAGACTATGTAAGGAAACACATACAAAACTTTGAAACCTTTAGAGGCTCTAGTCTTGATGTATGTCTTCGACTCCCGTCATGCTCAGTAAAAGCTATATCGTACATATATGACACTTTACAGTCTCTTAACCCAGTTGATTCCACTCATATAAAAACAAAGTGGGAGGAGGAAATGGGCACTGAGATCTCGGACACACTATGGGAGGGAGGTTTGGAGCACATCCATCAATGCTCTAACAATGAAAGACACCGTTTAATTCAATTTAAAATTTTGCACCGTCTTCATTACTCCAAGGAGAGATTACATAAAATATATCCTGATATGTCCCCGACATGTGACAGATGCCTCTCAGCAGACGATACACTGCTACATAGTTTTGTTGATTGTTCCAAAGTTCAGGCTTATTGGATCAAGGTCTTCAAATCATTATCTGAAATACTACAAATCCGGCTAGAACCAGGCCCATTCATTGTTATTCTAGGAGTGTCTGATGATACTATGAAATTGACCAATGCCCAGCAATGCTTCCTATCCTATAGTCTCATCACTGCAAGGAGATTGCTTCTCATGCACTGGAAAAAAAAGGAAGCCCCTACCACAAAGATGTGGCTTAACGACCTTACGAACACACTCCACTTAGAAAGAATAAGGTACACTCTTATGGACAAACTTTCATATTTTGATAAGGTGTGGTCGCCTCTAATTCACTATCTTGCACCCCATTGACAATGGAATAGGGTGGGGTTAGGGGAGAGTCAAGAATAGAACTGAGTAACTAAAGTTAATGGAGAGCTTTTTCTTTTTCTTTTTTCCTTATTTTCTTTCTTTTTCTTTAATGTCTTGTATCTGTATATCTATCTGTATGTATGTATATATGTTCAAAGTAAAAAAAGAGCATTTCATGGTCGAACTTATATATGTATAAGTGGAATATAATATACTGTGTGTACATATAGTATATAATGTATAATGTATATTGTCATGCTCAAATAAAACATATTTGAAACAGAAGGAGAGAGGGATAGAGAGGGAAGAGTGACAGAGAAGAGAGGACTGGAGGAACAAGTAAAGGAGAGAGAAAGAGAGAAAAGGTACTGAAGGCAGAGAGAGAACTGTGAGGGAGGAGGTTTGGAAACAGGAAAGGAGGTTCTGCACTTTGAATTTCAGGGATGAAGAGCTGCAAACAACAGATGGAAACGGCTTCTCCTTGTCTGGCCAATCTTTCAGCCACGACAGCCTTCGCTTGTTTCCCATACAGGCCAATCAAAAAGTGAACCTGGCTTCAATTATTCATGGCGTGTCATGTGCATGCCATATAGGCACACAGTCATGTGACAGCCACAACAGACAAAACACTGTACAGTACAGTACAGTATAGCGTAAATAGCATAGACTGTATCAATATCTGGATGTACAGTAGCTACACTGTGATGTCACCCATTGGTTTTTGAACTCCCGTTTTGAAGCCTCACAGTTGGCATTTTCACCGTCACCATCTTGGTTATTTGGAGACAGAAGTGATGTGAATTTGGATGAGAAGAGCCACAGTACAGCCTGCTATTGGTCTGTGATCAGCGAGCTGCACGATCACTGGACACAGCGAACACCTTGCTGTGTTGAAGAAGACTTGAAACCGGTGATTGAGACCATGAACTCATTAGGAAAGTGTTTACTGGGGCCCTAAATCAAGTGAGAAGTACAGACATTTTTCCCATTCACTTCCATGTAACCGAACTTCCGTTTGCAGCCAGTGGAGTCAGCCACTGCAGGCCATTCGAAAAAAATGCAGGTTTAAGTTACTTCAGCAATGACCTCACAAGCAGAGCTACATACTGTACATACCAAAAATATATCACACAATGGTACACCCCCTATCAGTACTGTGACTTTAGAACACACAGGATGTCCTATAAGGGACACACCGGTTCTGCGCACATTTAAACACAAAAAGTAGAAATCACGTTGGCCTTCCTTCACGCTGTGCAAAAAGCCCAGGTTATTGTTCTTGTTCTTGTTGTTCTGTCATCATTGTGCTTTATTGTTGCTGCTCATTCCTCTGTGGTTGTAAATGTTATGTGTGTTATCATTTGTTTCTGTTTCAATAAGTCCATATTCCATAATATTCCAGTGAGGAAGACACAAGACCAGGCTACATAACCAGGAGTCTCAGCCCAGCATGCAGGGAGTCATGCTGGAGCAATGCATTGGATGCTTTCTGAATTTTAATGCCGTCAAGTTGCAATGTTGTCATTTTCCTCTAGACAGATACATTCCATAATATCATAATCTTATAAAAAAGTCAGATACTACTGTTATGACAAATGTATAGCTACTGTATCGAGGCATTTGTCATGATACAAAATGGATGATGATTCAAATTATTCAAATTTGTGTATGTGCTAACAAGGTGGTTACTGGGGCCACGGCGGTGCTGTGAGCTGAGCTTAGCAACAAGCAGGAAGCACAGACATTTGGCACAGGAAGTAGAATGAGAAGAGGAAGTCCAACTTACCGGTCATGTCAGGAGGGAAGGCAGGGAAGGGTTCTGGAAAAAAGTGGAGGGAGGGGAATGTTATTCCAAATGGTAAGCAATTTTGATCAACAAATGCTAAAACGCCTCGTTGGGTTGCTAGAAAACTATAATTGTCTGGGTCCTTTTCAAGGCATAAGGCAAGTGGTTCGGCAGTGATAGAGCAACTGTAATATAAATCTCATTTGGTGATAAAAGTTTAGATGACTCACTTGGTGTGAGTTCACAGATTCAATATATTCACTGGAGCAGCTCCAGGCCACGCATTGGATTACATAGCAAATTACAGTCCAAGTTCTCTGCTGTTTGGCTTTGAGGAGACTTCTTTATGCGCAAAATTAGAAAGTAATATTATGCTATTTTGAAGATGACTTATATTGAAAGTGCTCTAAGCTACCATGGGTACTTACATTATTATTTATGTGTGTGTATTATACACTAGTGGGAAACAAACAGCTAACCCTGGTGTTAGTGTCCCTAAACAATGAGTTTCAAAGAGTAGTTCATTTGCATTCTCCTTTATCCCCATGCATGTATTGATTAGGCAGCCATATTTATTGCATTCTAAAATTAGTGTTTTATAATCAAATTCCAAATACATGATGTAATAGATTTGCTGATTGCTTGATGAATTTGCATGGTACAGTGCAGAGGGTGCAGTACTCTTTACTGACAAATCCTAGTATTCTTACTTTAGTGAAAATTAACTCAAGTACAAGAATAAGTGCTAATTCAGGGAATTACCCAAGTAAACGTAAAAAGGTAGCCTATTTAAAAGTACTCAAGTAAAAGTACATTTTCTTGACTTTAGATGTGTTATATTCAAATTATTTACCATAATACATTTCAGACATCCAGCACATGTTACAGTGTGACCTAAGCTGTCCCTGTCTTTGTCTTGTCTTTCATACTGAACAGCTTATTCAGATGCAGGATGCTCAGTTTGAAGATTCTCTCCTTTGCCAGACGAGCTAGAGCTGCTAGCAGCAGCAATATCACGAGCAGATACATCCATTTTGCTATGGCTATCAGCAGTGTCAAATCAAACTGAGATTTCTGAACTACAGTAATGTGACGATGGGGATCATACAATTTGATGGACTACACCTGTCTAACTCAATTGGTCAGTCTTGAGCGTGAGCCACCAGTTTGGGTGCCCTAAATGCAAAGGTGATTCTGGACCTGTTAATGAGCAGTCCCAATATCCCTTTCTGTTCTCATAGTGCGGTGTGCAAAATAAAAATCTGAACTTACTCATTGCTCAGTGCAGTACTCAAGTAGAATATCTATTATTAAAATTGCTCAAGAGTAAAAGTATGGCATTATAAAAAATACGTAAAAAATGGTCTACAGATCCCCCCCTAGACTCTAGCCAGTTAACTCGGTTTACATTTTAAAAACTGCGACAGTTCACACAACTTTAACATGACATGCATATATTATACATCAAACTCTTGAGCTACTTCTGCTCTCACTCAGAATGTCAAAATATAAGCGATGTGATGTATAATTTTGAGATATTAACGTTTGTTTGGCACAACTCATAAGAGTTGTGCCAAACTCTGCCGCCAAAAACTGCAGCGGGGTTCCGCATTTCTGGGTGTCAAGTGACGTCACGCTGATTCGTCCTATACTTTCCTTTCCAGTTCTGGTACAGTGGAAGCTTACAATTATTATATATATTTCTTTTAAGAAACATATTTTTCTACATTGTAAAAATGCAGCATGCTGCACTTTTTTACTTTGGCACTTTAGGTCTTTTTGAGAAAATCAATACAGAGATGTAGAGTTTGGATTTGGCAGAGGAATCCGAGGCCCATAAATCTTCCTGGATGACAGTTATTGTCACAAAATGGAGAGGAAACAAAGAGGGTAAGACAACGGAGTGAGCTAACGGGGCAGGAAGAGAGGAAGTGTGTTCTTCCTGAGAGCTCTCTCGCTCTCTCACACTTCTTTTTCGCTTGGTCATTCTCCCTCACGTCTCTCTCTCTTCCCCCTCTTTTGACCTGCCTGCTGCTCTCTCTCTCTTGTTGCCTTTCTATCTATCTATCTATCTATCTATCTATCTATCTATCTATCTATCTATCTATCTATCTATCTATCTATCTATCTATCTATCTATCTCTCTCTCTCTCTCTCTCTCTCTCTCCTGATGTTAAAGTGAGACAGTGTGGCATTAATGGCAGCAGATACGCTGTATAGGGATAGAACGGAGGAAAGAAGTGATGGAGGGGAGATGGGGTGAAAAGAGTAAGAGACGGATGGAGAGAAGAGAAAAGGAGGCATGGGAGGAGGGGTTGGATGTACTTTAAGGGAAGGGGCTGTGAGAGTAAAGGCTGACAGGATGTGACGTACAGGATATTCGGAGAGAGGGAGAGAGGGAGAAAAATAATGAACAAGACTAGGCAAGCCTAGTTTAGCCGGACCCAGACTACTGCCACTCAGTGTTGTGAAAGTTCACATAAGAGCTAGCTCAAAGTTCAGTTCACACAGCTTAAAATGAACTCGTTCACTTTCATTCATCACGTTCAATTTTGAATTTTGCCCCCAACCTAGCATGTGTGTGTGTGTGTGTGTGTGTGCGTGTGTGTGCGTGCGTGCGTGCGCGTGGTCGAATGTATCAATGCATTAAAACTATATGACTGCTTCAGTGTGTGAGTGTTTGCCTGTGTGTGTGTGTGTGTGTGTATGCACGTCAGGCTAACTAGCGTTGTCCTGCTGTGCTGAGTGAAGCATCACACCGCTACATTAAATGATAAGAATATTCCCATTAGTTCACATGATGGAGAAGAGAACAAACAGTGCGTGTATGTGTGTCGTGCGCGTGCATGTCTGCGCGTGTGTGTGTGTGTGTGTGTGTGTGTGTGTGTGTGTGTGTGTGTGCATGTGTGCGCGTGCGTGCGTGCGTGCGTGCGTGTGGATGTGTGTGTGAGGATGTGTGTGTGAGTGTGGGAATCATGTTTGTCAAAGTCATGAGAGTCAAAGGAGGAAATGAGAGGGATTTGAAACTTGATTCTATGTCTAGTCTGCCTGTTTCAAGTAATGCCCCCTCTTTTCTGCTGTTACTAACAAAGCATCCACAACAGCTACAACTGGAAGCCAGCGCACGCAGAAGCAGACATATCCACGCCATTAAAGACGTGTCTGAAATAATAACACTGATAGTATTCTGGTGGGTAAGCGTGTGTGTGTGTGTGTGTGTGTGTGTGTGTGTGTGTGTGAGAGAGAGAGAGAGAGAGAGAGAGTGTGAGAGAGAGAGAGATAGAGAGAGAGAGAGTGAGAGTCAGTCTAGCATTATAATGGCAAACAAAACAACATCACACACACACACACACACACACACACACACACACACACACACACACACACACACACACACACACGGTGATGTTAGGCTAGTGTTTCCCAAACTTTTTCTGTCAGGCCCCCTTTGATAGGAACACTGCCCCCCCTCGCACCAACCCCAAATATGGATCGCCTATCATTGTGAATTTATTATTAATTGGACTGTAAACTCTCAGTGGTTCAGTTTGTTTTAATAAAGAATAAATAAAATCAACTTCCAAAAAGATTTGATAGAACACAATAGATTGCTTTCTGACATATTTCTTGTAAACATTCTGGAATATATTTTCACGTTTAAAGTAAAAAATAACTAAAGTTTTTACATTGAACAGTGCAGCAACTTAACAGCAGGAGAGATTTTAATTCAGATATCTTGAGGTGTGAGGTCAAGGGACCCTTTGAAATTGTTTTTCTCTCAACAAAATGTAACCTAAGTTTGGAGCATGATTTAGCCCCCTTTCCCACAAGCTAGCATGACATGGTTGGTACCA
>NC_139627.1:28751451-28758951 GCF_964638095.1 Poromitra crassiceps | reverse complement strand
CTACTGTATCCTCCACTGGGTCTCAGCAGCTCCTATAACAAGCAAGCCAACACACCTGCTTACCACTTCATTATAACAAGCAGCCCTAACCAACCCGTGGGCTGCGAAGGTATTGCAAGTGAGCCGCCAAATCATTTGCAAAACAGTATGATCTTTGTGATTTTTTCAGTATTATTATAGTATGAGAATGCATTTCTCCATTGTTGAATGAAACTGTTATTTAATTTGTAATCAATTCGTCAATTAGCCTATTGCCTGATTTTTAGTTTCTGATTTATGTGTGGTGCTGATGGACAGCTCCTTTTAGCGTTAAAATAAAAGGTGCTACTGTATGAGAAGGCATTATTTGGCCTCTGTTCACGGTGAGAAGTGGGACGCCAACATTTTTGAGATTTTCATGTGGGCCATGAGTCGGAAAAGTTTGGGAACCCCTGCGAGACAATAGACAAAATGATGCTATAGTCCATTATAAGGTGTAGGTCCCTGTTGTATACAGAGCATCAACTGTTATATTCTGTTATATTCTATATTCTGTTTTATTCTGTTATATTCTGTTATATTCTGTTATATTCTATATTCTGTTATATGCTGTATATATTCTATATTCTGTTATATTCTGTTATATTCTATATTCTGTTATATTCTGTTATATTCTATATTCTGTTATATTCTGTTATATTCTATATTCTGTTATATGCGGTTATATTCTATATTCTGTTATATGCTGTTATATTCTATATTCTGTTATATGCGGTTATATTCTATATTCTGTTATATGCGGTATATATTATATATTCTGTTATATGCGGTTATATTCTATATTCTGTTATATTCTGTTATATTCTATATTCTGTTATATGCTGTTATATTCTATATTCTGTTATATGCTGTTATATTCTATATTCTGTTATATGCTGTTATATTCTATATTCTGTTATATGCGGTTATATTCTATATTCTGTTATATTCTGTTATATTCTATATTCTGTTATATGCTGTTATATTCTATATTCTGTTATATGCGGTTATATTCTATATTCTGTTATATGCTGTTATATTCTATATTCTGTTATATGCGGTTATATTCTATATTCTGTTATATGCGGTATATATTATATATTCTGTTATATGCGGTTATATTCTATATTCTGTTATATTCTGTTATATTCTATATTCTGTTATATGCTGTTATATTCTATATTCTGTTATATGCTGTTATATTCTATATTCTGTTATATGCTGTTATATTATATATTCTGTTATATGCGGTTATATTCTATATTCTGTTATATTCTGTTATATTCTATATTCTGTTATATGCTGTTATATTCTATATTCTGTTATATGCGGTTATATTCTATATTCTGTTATATGCTGTTATATTCTATATTCTGTTATATGCGGTTATATTCTATATTCTGTTATATGCGGTATATATTATATATTCTGTTATATGCGGTTATATTCTATATTCTGTTATATTCTGTTATATTCTATATTCTGTTATATGCGGTATATATTATATATTCTGTTATATGCGGTTATATTCTATATTCTGTTATATTCTGTTATATTCTATATTCTGTTATATGCGGTTATATTCTATATTCTGTTATATGCGGTATATATTATATATTCTGTTATATGCGGTATATATTCTATATTCTGTTATATTCTGTTATATTCTATATTCTGTTATATGCGGTTATATTCTATATTCTGTTATATGCTGTTATATTCTATATTCTGTTATATGCGGTTATATTCTATATTCTGTTATATGCGGTATATATTATATATTCTGTTATATGCGGTTATATTCTATATTCTGTTATATGCGGTTATATTCTATATTCTGTTATATGCTGTTATATTCTATATTCTGTTATATTCTGTTATATTCTATATTCTGTTATATTCTGTTATATGCTGTTATATTCTGTTGAGCACTGAAGCATCTGAAGCAGCGGTATGGCTAATGGCTGTAGTGAAGCAGGGCCGTCAGGATATCGTGCCACCAAATAATTGATGCCTTAAATTATGTGAGAATTGGTACAGCTGTCCGAAATGGTTAAATGTAAATTTTTAGACCATGGAATTGCATTCATACATAATAAAGCTTTATAAACTGTCAAACGTTTGTCTAATTATGGTTTAACTTGCTTTGTAGCGCACTGACACATCAAGTCAATTTCCAAAGCGCTGTCATTGGGTGTTCGCTCCCTAACTAAACCACTCACAAAAAACACATTTAGTGTGAAATGCTCTTTTCAATGACAGTCTCCAGCCTATCTGAGATCAAAGGAATAACTTATGAGTTGTGTTTGGGTGGATTATCCCTTTTTAAAACACTCAAAGGCTTTTCAATGACACCTGGCGGGGATTTGATTAGCATAGCGAGACAGCTCCAGACAGGGCGGCGGCTAATGTTGCTGTCCAACAAGACTTAATGTCATGTTACTGTCTAACACTGAGACAGGGTAAGGTGCTAAGTCAATTACACACACACACACACACACACACACACACACACACACACACACACACACACACACACACACACACACACACACACACACACACACACACACACACACACACACACACAGAGCATGCTAATGTGATGTAAGGGCTTGTCTTATGTCACAGCACTGTCTGTTTATAAAGGAGCTGCTCAGTCGACCATAAACTGGATGGCTTCAGCAGATACAGAGAGAACCTTGGTGGATGGCAAGGTCAGGTCTGTGTGTGTGCGTGTGCATGTGTGTGTGTGTATGTGTGTGTGTGTATGTGTGTGCTCGCGTGCGCGTGTGTGCGCGTGGTAGGGAAACGCACCCCTGCACCTTAAGTGTTTAATGGTCAGACAGTCCCACCTTGAGGTGTGTGTGTGTGTGTGTGTGTGTGTGTGTGTGTGTGTGTGTGTGTGTGTGTGTGTGTGTGTGTGTGTGTGTGTGTGTGTGGAGCCCTGGGGAGAGCAGGAGAGCTAAGGCAGCACTTCTGTCAAAGCCATCATATAACTTATCTGACCGCTCTGGGCTGTGTGTGTGTGTGTGTGTGTGTGCGTGTACATTGATGTAATGGATATAACAGAATCTTTCCTCTGCTCTCCTCTGGCTGTCTTGTAAAAGATGGACAGATGTGGACTAAAACAAGTGCCGAGGGAGGAGAGTGAGAGGTGATCACAGGCATGGAAAGAGAGCGAGAGAGAGAGAGAGAGAGAGAGAGCGAGAGAGTATGAGATTGAGATGAAATGAAGGCAATGAGTGACAGAGAGGGGGATGAGAGGGACGGAATGGGAGGAGATGATGGAGAACATTGTGAGGAAGAGAAGAACAGCTCACACTGAGCTGTTCACTGACATGGAGGACACATCAAAGGTAGTGCAAAGAACAGAGGGAAGGAGGTGAGAGGTTGAGTGTAGTAGTTATATCATACTGTAGAAGAGAGGAAATGATGGATGGAGAGTGAATAAAAAACACAAGGAGGCGGCTATTTGAGGAAGAAAGAGTGAAATATAAGAGCTTTAAGGAAAGAGAGAGATTGAAAGAGAGAGAGAGAGAGAGAGAGAGAGAGAGAGAGAGTAATAAATGGTTGCAGAGAAAAAGGCCAACAGTAGGCTGGACGCAGTGAATGTGACATCACCCGTTCTGAAGCCTCTAGTGTGGCGTTTTAGCTGCCGCCATTTTGGTTCTTACGCAGCTCGCGCAAGACCGGGAGTTTCGCACAGAAATTATAGGTCCATGTTCACGAGCTGCACAATCACTGGACAGGCAACCTGTCAATCACACCCAAAACAGTATTCTTAATTGTCTATTTTATTCTAAACGGGCGTGTTATATAAAAATTCACCCCCGTAGGCTAACTGTTGTCATGAAAGGTGAAATTAGCTATAATAGACTAAACTTTTTTTTTTACCAAGCTGTTAGTCTTGCAGTAGTCTGACTGGGTGGAAGCAGCATGGTGGACTTATCTCTCTCATTGGTGCTGACCATTTCAGTCGGTGCCAGATGGAAATCCCATTCTGCTCCCTGCAAGCTCTGCATTGGCTCCCACCTGCTCTGACTGTGGCTGCGACCATATTTGGATTTCCTTTCCACGCCCCCCATGTTGAATCTGTATGTCTCTGCTGCTGTACGTGTTGAATCTGCAGAGCTCAAATGCCTGCGCCGCTGCCTTTGAAACAATGACAACAGCAGCACTAGTCGCTAGCTCGTTGCTACACGCTGAAAACGATTGATGTGGATTATGCAATGAAGCAGCCTGCATGGTGGATGGCTGTAAACCTTTTCCCCCTCTAGTCCACAATAGAAAGCATCCCCAGCCAGACTCTCCCAGCCCCTTTGCTGGGAGAGTCTGGCAAGCGAGACTAGTCTAGCAGTAGCCAGCCATAGATAGATTGAATATCTACATCTGGTGCAGATGCACAATATTTGAAAAGTAGTTAAGGACCGCCCCCCCCCTAAGACCAAAACAATGCACCATGACCAATGCCCACAGAGAGCCGGACTTTGGCAACAGCCGAGCCAATCAGATTTGACCATAGGAATTCCTACGGCAAAACACGGAAATGCTGACTTGTGATTCAGACCCTCCGTCGCTGGAAGCGTGCTGACATAAGACGTTGGGTCTGACCATGTGAGACTTCCAGGCTGTATTTCTGCTGTAAAGTCGGGCCTTTTAACATGGGGGTGAATGGGGAATGACTCACTTTTGCAGGCTTCAAGCCGGAACTCCCCCATCGGTATAAACCACATGCTTTTAAAGCCCAATGAAGTGGTCTCATACACTCAGCAGATCTGGGTGAAATCCTTGCATCATTGTTGCTCTCAGTGGTTTCTCCCAGTACTGAGATCTATGTTATTCCACGGCAGGACGACGTCAAACATCTCATCTATGTTATGCTTTCTCTTCTGCGCTGAAGAAAGGAGAGACGCCCTGAAATGTTAATGTACGCCGTATAGATGCGTTTTAGCATGTGGTGGACTGTCTCCTGTTTTTGGAATGTGGCAACTTGTTGGTTTTTCAGCCTAGAATTATTAACTGTTACTTCTTGAAGCTTCAAGAACCAGCAGAACATTTAATTACCGGGAGATGAGAATACCTGCCCAGAAATCCTCTCACCCCGAGGAGCTCTCAGTTAAACAGAGAATAGACACAGGAATCAACACAACTGGTGGTTAATTAGCGTTGGTTAGGGATAGAGAAGTGTGTGTGTGTGTGTGTGTGTGTGTGTGTGTGTATGTATGTGTGTGTGTGTGTGTGTGTATGTGTGTGTGTGTGTGTGTGTGTGTATGTGTGTGTGTGTGTGTGTGTGTGTGTGTGTGTGTGTGTGTGTGTGTGTGTGTGTGTGTGTGTGTGTGTGTGTGTGCGTGTGCACGTGCGTACGTGTGTCTTTTTTTATAATGTAATTGGGAAATGATTGGCTGAAAATAGTGAAGACTGCCATTCTAAAACGCTCTACATCCTTCTTCTTTTTCAGAAACTTGAATTTCTCAGTTAGCGTTTCATGATTCTTTTGGTTAGATGTATACTGTGGGCTCTTTCTCTGTAAACTCTTTGAGCTGTGCTTGTGATAAAGGGCTCTATAAATAAACTTGACTTGACACATTCGTGGCAATGACGCATACTCTGATTGACTTTCATTTTGAATTCCAATGCACACAACTTCTGCATAAAGGGCCACCCTGAAGACTCTGGATCGGTTCTGCAATGCAAGTTTTTCTTAAACTCTCTAATGGTTTACACCCAGTTTTAACAATGAAAGCATGGAGAAAGTTCTCAGTCTCTAGGTGAGCGAAGCATCTAGAGACTGAGAGGTGAGTGTAACATTCTGTAGACTGAAGGAATCGGTACTCACCGTCTGCTCCTACCGCCAGGTCCAGGCTGGAGCCCTGTGTGCCGTGTCCACTGGTGCTGCTGCTGGCTGTGTGCAAGGACCAGCTCACACCTGACCTGGGATCAGCCCACCAGCCGCACAGACTCTGCTCAAAGTCACACACAGCCCACAGGGAGGGAGTGGTGGCTGAGGGGAGGGGGGAGAGAGGGAGAGAGAGAGAGAGAGAGAGTGATTGTGAATAAAGGAGTTTGACACTGTACCTGTCTTCACGAAAGCACTGATTACTGATCAGCATGAACCGTTAGCTTAAACTTTAATTGTCTTCACGTGAATTTTTTCCACACCTTTTGATAAACTTTTGCTTCTTGTCAAATTAAAATCATTTTCCTTCTTTTCCTTTTTTTAACTAGCTCAGTTTCTATCTTCATCTTTTTTTAAACTTGAGGCCCAAAATGGATGGTGTGCAGACTCCTTTTGCCTTTTGATGGCGAGACATTGTATTTAGAGGCTTTGCTGTTCATGAAATAAGCATGCAAATAAAGCATACTGCATTGAAATATTGCATTGAGAGAGAGAGAGAGAGAGAGAGAGAGAGAGAGAGAGAGATAGGTAGAAAGACTAGAGGGAGGGGGGAAAGGAGAACGATGGAGAGAGAGAGACAGACTGCCCTATATGTTAGTGAGGTATGGGGTCCATTAGCAAACCAGGAATTCTCCAATTGGGACAAACACCAAATTGAGATTCTTCACACTGAATTTTGTATTCTAAAAGTTCAAAGAAAACCCCAAATAATGCATGCAGAGCGGAACTTGGCCAATCTCCTCTTCTAATTATCATTCAAAAAAGAGCCATCACCTTCTACAGACACTTCAAAACTAGTGACCCCTCCTCCTACCATCACCAAGCCTTACAAAGCCAAGAGGAGAGCATAGAGAGGAGTCCCCTCAGCCAGCTGGTCCTGAGACTTACCGCCAACCCTCCCCAACCTCAGGACAGCCCTCAGACTACCTGGCCCCAACAAAATGATCACAAATCAAAAAGAAAACGATATTACCTATTGGAAGAATAACACAAAAACCCAAAGTAAATTAGATTGCTATTTGGCCCTAAATCGAGACTACATGGTGGCAGATTACCTGACCACTAATATTGACCCAAAACTGAGGAAGACATTGACCAGGTACAGACTCAGGCCGTGTGTCCATCTAGCGTCTTTTTCCGACCGTTAAACGCTGGAAGTATGCTGGGAAGCGCTGATCTCAGCGCACAATATACAAGTCTGAAACTAACGTTAGTTCAGTGCGGTAGTAGCTTGATAGCTGACAGCTAACATTAGCAAACAACACACATACAGTGATTTAGCTCAACAGTCACCAGAAATATTAAGTGTCTAGTCAATCTGCTCCCACAATTGAGCCTTTCTGTCTCTGTTGCGATAGTTTCTCCATGATTAGTTGCCAGAAAAGGAGCACCCGACACTAGCGTCTTTCTGAAAAGTTAAAATATTTTCAGCTGGAAGCGCTGGGAGTCGGGCGCACAAAAACGCCGGAGCGCTCTGAAAATAGACGCTGGGCGCAGCGCACTTTCTCTAGACGTCCGTGTGCACCCGCATACGCTCTCCCCCCATTGGAAACAACTGAAAAAAGACGCTGGACCTGAGGAAA
>NC_139627.1:28723951-28743951 GCF_964638095.1 Poromitra crassiceps | reverse complement strand
ATAGCAACCCGGAAGTCGTCAGCTCGCCCCCTTTGCTAGCTGACGTCTTCACCTATGGTACGTACTGAAACAGCTCCGTGACTTTTGTCAAATGCTAAGTTATAAATCTAACTTCACTCAGATCAAAGTGTATAGGAAGTGACATGACTAGTCTGGTCACGCTATGTGACTGTCTGTAAGTTACAGTGCCACCGTCAATGCTGTTGTTTTGATCAGTGAAGTGTGTTAGCTTGTGTAGTGGTTAGCTGCTACTGTGTCATGCCCTATCGTTCTAACGAAGTATTGCGCAACTAATGCAACATTGCGACTGCTTCAGTGTGTTGAATGTATTCCTATTCTGGTGTGCAGGGGCATGGAGCTGTGTGTGTAAATGTCACAGTCATCACCATCCACAATCGTGTGTTTGTTACAGGTATGTTTTGCACTATTTTATGAACACTGTAAAAACTGCATAGAATTATTTTGTTATTTATCTTTTCATATAAATATAGAAAAAATGGGTTCATGGTAGTTTATGAGAGAACACAAAATACATATTTTGTATGTTTTATTTGAAGATGTTTTATTTTATTTTGTAAGAGGAAAAACTATACGATCACTATGTGAGAGAGTTGTACAGTACCCCTTTGCTAGCTGACGTCTTCACCTATGGGGCATGGAGCTGTGTGTGTAAATGTCACAGTCATCACCATCCACAATCGTGTGTTTGTTACAGCTCGGCTGGAAAATAAATGCTGTGAACCTGAGAGAAGTTGTAGCGTGGTTCTTCAGTCTGCTGTGGGTGAACCAGAAGGAGGGGTTACATCTGGTGCCGTGACCTCGTGACTACAGAAGATCAGCCTACCGCCGATCCAGCCTACAGCGGACTGCATTACGACTCAGTTTTGCACAGACACTAAGGTTTCACTAGCAGTAGGAGGAAAAAAAATATATAGTGGAGCAGGAATTAATATTGGCCTAGAGCCGTTTGTTTTGTTTGTGGCTGTTTTAAGTTTCTCTGCCACTCAGGCCAATTTGGAAGGTATTTGGTGACCCTGCTCCATTCTAAATTGTATTTGGCCATATAGCAGTAGAAGTGGCTTTTGAGTTGATCGTCAGTTATCAGCCACTGAGGTTAACCAAAAAAAAAAAAAATTATATCCTGCGTTTGTGCAGCTTGTTGTTTTCTGCACTTGGGTGATTTGTTTTTTTCTTTCCTTTCATGTTTTTGATGGTCATCTTTCACTGATTGAATTGGCCATACGGATGAGCAGATGGCAGAGGGAACAAGCATGCAGTTTGACAGTATGCAACCAGGGAACATGGATGTGCGTCCTAAAAGTTTTGGTAGAGGGATGTCTTTACATACTAGCCCAGTAGCTCAGTACCCTTGCCAGGGTACCCCGGGTTATGGTAGGGGCGTTCCTGCTAACGCTGACGAGTGTGGGGCTAGTCTATTGGTTCACCAGGGTGCCCAGTCCCCTTACGCTTCTACCCCTATTCACCCCCACTCTACTCCTATTCACCCCCACTCTACTCCTATTCACCCCCACTCTACTCCTATTCACCCCCACTCTACCCCTGCTCATCCCCAGTCTGGTGAGACAGACAGTACACTCAGACATTTGAGTGTTTTAATCACAGAGCTGGGGAAACACATAGGAGATTCGGTCACAGCTAGGTTGCTGTCAGATCGGGAGAGTACAACTAGCCAGGGCAGGGATGGCAGGTGTTCACAGGCTTGTGGCACCACAGTGGACCTTTCACAGCTCAACAGGGTTCTTAAGTCAGACGGTAAAGAACCCTCCGTCTTCCGCGGTGAGGCAACCGACAAATGCTCTGTCCATGAGTGGGTTGATCTAATGTCGATGTACCTGAAAAAGAAGAGGGTTGGCGTTGCGGACCAGGCTGATGAGATTATGGGCAAGCTTATGGGGAGGGCCAGGGATGTGGTGAGGATAGGCATACGCAGTGATCCATCACTTAGTGTTGAGCAGCAACCTGACACAATCTATGCTATCCTAAAGCAACATTTCAGTGACCTGTCCTACTCATGCATGCCACTTGCTGATTTCTATAGCACGCTTCCCAGGACTCATGAGAGTCCCATTGACTACTGGGTGCGTCTGAATAAGGTAGCTGATGTAGCAGAAGAATGTCTTGAGCGCCAGGGGAAAAGCATGGGGAACCTTAACAAAGAGGTGGCTATGATGTTTGTGAGACACTGTAATGAGCCTTCCTTGTCTGTTGTATTCAAAAGCAAGCTAGCTGACAGCTGGACAGCAAAAGAGGTCCAAGAGAGGATTGATGAATACCACAGAGAGTCAAAGTCCAGACCCAGTAAACCTACAGCAGAACGCTCTGCCAGACAGGCTGTTGCTGTGGTGGGTAGGGATACACAGGAGGTAGGGAGACCTGAGCCTGAGGTTAGTGTGTTGCATTGCCACAAGCAGAGTGCAAGCCAGCCCCAGCAAGGCGTGGATCTTGCTTCAATACAAAACAGCATGGACAAGATGGCCGAGATGCTTGGCGAGGTGTTGAGTAGTTTAGCTGCCCCTACAAGACCTCCTGCCTTCCGGGGCCACAACCTGTCATTTAGGAAGGGCAGGGTTTCTGGGTCTAGAAGCTGCAGCATTTGCAGTGACAGCTCTCATTCTACCATTGCCCACTGTCAGTTGCACAACCTGTGTTTCCTGTGTCACCAGCCAGGCCACATGAAGCTTCAGTGCCCGAACGCGTCCTCTCATACACCCCAGCCTGCCCCTGCCTCCCCTTTGCATCAGGGAAACTAGACAGCCTGCATTTTGAGAGGGGCGGTGTGGGCTTTAGTGATAACTCCCTCAGTGATGATCTACAGTCAATATATGAATCAGTACGCGAGAGTCTCCCCAGTCACCAAACAGTCGTTCTACAGAACACACAGCGTTTGAGAGGCAGCGATAGTTTGTTTTACACGCCTGTGGTTGTCAATGGGTGTGAAACAGTAAACGCCATGCTAGACACAGGTTCTATGGCATGTTCTGTTAGTGAGGCTGTAGAAGAGAATCTCATTGCTGCTGGCGTCCTGAACAGTGATGTTCAGCAAGACTTAGATATTGTCCTGATCGGATGTGGGGGGCAGAGGGTCAATCCAAAGAGAGTTTGCGATCTGCAGCTTGAAGTATATGGATGTACAGTGAGTGTGCCCACACTGGTTGTTCCCGGTCAGGTGGATGACCTCATCATAGGGACAAATGTAATCAAGCATCTGACACGCAGATTCAAAGAATCAGACAAATACTGGAAGATGGTTTCTGAGACGACTGGTCCTGACATGGGAGGGCGTGATGACTTCCTTGCCATGCTTGCTGGTATCCACCGGTGGAAAGGCGAAGATGTGCCCGACATCGTAGGGACAGTCAAACTCAACAGTGCTGTAACACTCTTGCCTGGACATGAACACCTGGTGTGGGGAAAGCTCCCGGGGAAATCACGCGGATCCCCAGGCTGCACCGTGGTGGTTGAGCCAACACAGTCTCATTCCATCCCAAGAAATGTTCTTGTTGGCAGGGTGGTGACTCCCTTGTGGGGAGATGGATGGATCCCTATGAAGGTCATAAACCCCACAAACAGGCCAATAACGATCAAGAGGAATGCTAAATTGGCGGATGTGTACCCATGCCTAGCTGTTGAGGAAATCCAGCCTGCTGAGAGTTTGTGTGTCAAGTCCAACAGCCAACATGTCACAGCTGAACGAGCCTCAGAGTTGCCTGACGTGACAGAAGCCTTGAGGGAACATGGCTTGAGTGACTTGGATCTCGACTCATGCGAGGTCTCAGATCAATGCAAGACAAAGATGTGCGAGCTCGCCCTGAAATACTCTGACATCTTCTCCAAGCACAGACTTGACTGTGGCGAGGTGAAAGACTTTGTTCACAAGATCCATCTAGTGGATGAAAGACCTTTCAAGCTCCCTTACAGACGTGTGCCACCTGCTCACTACCAGATACTCAGAGTGACGCTGAATGAAATGGAGGAGAAGGGAATCATCAGAAAGTCAACCAGTGAGTTTGCCTCGCCACTCGTCTTAGTCTGGAAGAGGAACGGTGACCTGCGCATCTGTACTGACTTCCGTTGGCTCAACGCCCGGACGGTGAAGGACGCTTACCCCCTTCCACATCAAGCAGACTGCCTTGCTGCTCTGGGGGGTAACGCGCTGTTCAGTACCATGGACCTCACGTCCGGATTTTACAATGTCCCTCTTCACGAAGACCACAAGAAGTTCACAGCCTTTTCCTCACCTGTTGGCCTTCATGAGTATAACAGACTCCCGCAAGGTCTGTGTAACAGCCCGGCAAGTTTCATGCGTATGATGATGATAATTTTTGGTGATCAAAACTTCATGAACTTGCTCTGTTATCTTGATGACCTACTGGTCTTTGCGCCAAGTGAAGAGGAGGCGGTGAGGAGGCTCGAGATGGTCTTTGAGCGGTTGCGGGTGCACAACCTTAAGTTGGCCCCCAAGAAGTGTCATCTTCTGCGCCGATCAGTCCGCTTCTTGGGCCACATTGTAGACAGTAGTGGTGTATCGACAGATCCCGATAAGGTGGAGGCCATACATAAAGTGTCTAAGTCAGACTTGATGCTTCCAGATGGTCAGACCCCGTGCCCCAAAAAGGTCAAGTCATTCTTGGGGTTAGTCATGTGGTACCAACGCTTTATCCCGGGCTGCTCTGCTGTGGCGAAACCTCTAAACCGGTTGACAGCCGAGTCAAAGGTCAACAATTCAAAGAAAGGGAAGGGGCGAAAGCGCGTGACAGCTTACAGGAAGCTGACAGCTGCGGACTGGACGCCAGAGTGCGACCAGGCACTGCAGAACCTGAAAGACGCCCTGCTCAATAATGTCATACTGGCTCACCCCGATTTCTCCAAGCCCTTCGTCCTTTCCACTGACGCGTCATCTGACGGCTTAGGTGCTGTCCTGTCCCAGGTAGCTCCAGGTGATGAGCGGGCTCGGCCTATAGCGTTTGCTAGTAAGTCCTTGAACAAGGCCCAGAGCAATTATCCCGCTCACCGCTTGGAGTTTCTGGCGCTAAGATGGGCGGTCTGCGAGAAATTCAGCCACTGGCTCAAAGGTCATGTTTTCACCGCTTGGACAGACAACAACCCGCTCGCCCATATTCTCACCAAGCCAAAGCTAGATGCGTGCGAGCAACGCTGGGTTGCAAAGTTGGCTGCTTACGAGTTTGACATCAAATACGTGCCTGGGCCGAAGAATGTTGTAGCAGATGCCCTCAGTAGAAAGCCTTTTGCGGGGAAGAGGATCGGTGAACGTCTGATCAGTGAGCCATATGGATGTCTACTGGAGGAGTCAGAGGGGCTGTCTGGAGGTGATGTTCAGGAGGCCTTCAGGTGGTCGAATGTCCGCCAATCTACTCAGAAAGCTGAGAGAAGAGGCAAGAAGGCAGCGCCTGTTGCAGCAGCACACTCAGTTGGCTCCCTGTCTGGAGCTGAAGTGTCGGCTCTCCTAGACTCTCATAATAACTGGGACACAGCTGCGAGAATCAGATCCACAGTCCTGGTTGGCCACGTCCAGAGTGTCATGTCTGTTGGCCAAGATGCATTGCCGTCTATCTCGAAGCAAGATCTCAGAGACAAGCAGCGGGAAGATGCCGACTTAATGAGAGTGATGTTCTATGTCGAGCGGCATCGCAGACCTTCAAGGAGGGAGAGACCCAACGAGGCTGTGAGTGCTTTGAGACTGATGAGGCAGTGGGAGAAGTTGGTGCTAGAGGATGGCATCCTGTATCGTGTGTCCAAAGATCCCATCACCAGGAAGAAGAGACACCAGTATGTCGTTCCTTTGTCACTGAGGGAGGCTGCTGTGTGTGGGTGTCATGAGGACGCAGGTCACCAGGGTCAAGACAGGACCTTCTCCCTTGTGAAGCAGAGGTTCTACTGGAGCTCTATGGAGCGGGATGTTAGAGACCACGTGAAGTGCTGTGCCAGGTGTGTGATGGGAAAGACGCCAGAGCCGGATGGCCGTGCGCCGCTTGAGAGCATCAAAACGACAGCGCCCTTGGAATTAGTATGCATAGACTTCTGGACAGCAGAGGATTCCAAGAACCGCGGTGTTGATGTCTTGGTCGTGACGGACCACATCACCAAACTGGCGCATGCATTCCACTGCCCTGACCAGACAGCCAAGCAGGTGGCAAGGAAATTGTGGGATAATTTCTTCTGCTACTACGGCTTCCCCCAGCGAATACACTCAGACCAGGGCGCCAACTTCGAGAGCGAGTTGATAGCGGCCCTTCTTCAGCTCTCAGGCGTCAAGAAGTCCCACACCACAGCTTATCACCCGATGGGGAACGGGTCAGCTGAGCGTTTCAATCGTACATTGGGAAATATGATTAGGACGCTCCCACCACGTGCAAAGCAGAGCTGGCCTCAGATGTTACACACCTTGACGTTTATGTACAACAGCACCACCCATGAGACTACTGGTTTCCCTCCATTCTACCTTATGTTTGGTCGGGTACCTCGTCTGCCAGTCGATGTTCTGTTCAAGTCTGTTCTGAGAGATGATGGTGAGGTCTCGTTCCCACAGTACGTTGAGGGGCTGAAGAAAGATCTGCGAGAGGCCATGGTGCTGGCGGAGAAGCATGCTGGTAATGAGCAGAGGCGACAGGCCGACATATACAACCGGAGGGTCAAGGGGGTGGAGATCGAGCCCGGTGACAGAGTTCTCCTAGCAAACAAGGGAGAGAGAGGGCGCAAGAAGTTGGCGGACCGATGGGGTGATGTGGTTTATACCGTGGTCAACAGCAACCCCAGAACCCACACCTTTGAGGTTCGTCATCCCATCTCAGGCCAGTCGAAGGTTGTCCACCGTAACTTGATGCTCTGTGTGAATTTCTTGCCAGCCTTGCCCGAAGCTGATGAGTGTGACTCCCTAGTCTCTACCTGTGCTTCGGATGATGAGTCGGTTGATCTCTCCACTGGACAGCCTACACAACCTGACTGTCCCTCTCTGATCTCTTCCCGTGCTTCAGATGGGAATGAAGTTCTGGATCTCTCCACTGAACGCCTTGCACAGCCTGACGGTGCAGCAGATCATACCGCCCGTACCCAGCATTGGGTTTCTCAGATTCCTATGGAAGGCACTGATCACACGCTCAAAGTTCTTGTGCCACCGTCAGAGAGTCAGGTCGTGGATGATGTCCAAGTAGATGTGTGTCTGGCGGGTTCGTCTCCGGCTGGAGGCGTTCCTTTAAGTGTTTCAGACTCTGATAATGGCCAGAGCTGCCAGAGTAACACAGAGCGAGTTGGGCCTGACACTTCTAGAACAGTTGCATCTGATCTATGCCCTGAAAGTGTAACAGCTGTCAGGAGCAGGGCTGGCCGTGTCGTTAGACCTGTCAGTAGGCTTATCCAGGCTATGAACGGTCAGAAACTGCACACACAGACTGATAAGCTGAGGACATGGGCTAGTTCCTTGTTTAGTGTGAACACAGTGTGTTAGATTCCTTTCCGTTTTTTTTCCAATTCACCGTTGCTTTCTTCCATACCTCTGTGCCACGCCATTGTAGATGGCTAATCTGAGTTTGAATTGAATGTGAGAAGTGTATACTGGCACTTTTTATGTCATCTGTGAAGGGTTTGTGATAAGCGCTGCACTGCCCTCCTGAGTTCTTTACTGAACAGCTTTATGGCTTGACGGGACACATTGTTGTGTGTTGTTCATTCAAAGTGTTGGTTGTGAGGTATGGAGGGATGCATTTGAAGGTGTTTTGGAACTTTGACGAATTCAGGGGAGGAGAATGTAACAGGGTTGTTATAGTTTGTTGAAGTTCGACAAAATTCTTTATTATTTTTATCTGGCAAGCTAGTCTTGCAGGTTTATTACTTTCTTTGGTTTTACATTTTGTTAATCTATGCAAGGGTTCTCTTTTTATTTGTTGCACTTAGCGCCCTCTTGTGGCTTCTGGTGGATGGTGGTAAACATAGCAACCCGGAAGTCGTCAGCTCGCCCCCTTTGCTAGCTGACGTCTTCACCTATGGTACGTACTGAAACAGCTCCGTGACTTTTGTCAAATGCTAAGTTATAAATCTAACTTCACTCAGATCAAAGTGTATAGGAAGTGACATGACTAGTCTGGTCACGCTATGTGACTGTCTGTAAGTTACAGTGCCACCGTCAATGCTGTTGTTTTGATCAGTGAAGTGTGTTAGCTTGTGTAGTGGTTAGCTGCTACTGTGTCATGCCCTATCGTTCTAACGAAGTATTGCGCAACTAATGCAACATTGCGACTGCTTCAGTGTGTTGAATGTATTCCTATTCTGGTGTGCAGGGGCATGGAGCTGTGTGTGTAAATGTCACAGTCATCACCATCCACAATCGTGTGTTTGTTACAGGTATGTTTTGCACTATTTTATGAACACTGTAAAAACTGCATAGAATTATTTTGTTATTTATCTTTTCATATAAATATAGAAAAAATGGGTTCATGGTAGTTTATGAGAGAACACAAAATACATATTTTGTATGTTTTATTTGAAGATGTTTTATTTTATTTTGTAAGAGGAAAAACTATACGATCACTATGTGAGAGAGTTGTACAGTACCCCTTTGCTAGCTGACGTCTTCACCTATGGGGCATGGAGCTGTGTGTGTAAATGTCACAGTCATCACCATCCACAATCGTGTGTTTGTTACAGCTCGGCTGGAAAATAAATGCTGTGAACCTGAGAGAAGTTGTAGCGTGGTTCTTCAGTCTGCTGTGGGTGAACCAGAAGGAGGGGTTACATATGCTTAAGTTGAAAGTGGTACAATGGGAGAGAAAATGAGCTCCTCACAGAAGGAACGTCTACAGGAGCCAACTACAGTTGTAGTGAAGCAGTACCAAGCATATGGTGGTGCTTAAAAGATTATGATATGACGTCTACTGAAAAGTGCTGGTTGTAAAAATGAGTTGACAATAAACAGCTAACAAGGTAAGAGCCAAAAATATAGGCCGAGCCTATATTTATATATATACCGGTAGCTTAAAGTGCTAAATGATGATGTTGGGTGGGAAAACAAGTTCTTTATGGCAGGAAACTCTTTAGATGCTGAATAGGTAATTAACCCATCTAATGGTAAGCCACCAAGAATATGGTTTTATGCTAAGTGCTGCAGTAGACCACACATTTAAACATCTATTCTAGCAGATGGGAAGACTGTACCAGTGGGCTACCTCAAGGTTTTACAGAGCAAGCTGCGGAAGTGATCCTGAAAGCTGTAGTTCCTCGAATCGCCACTTGAGGCTGGACCCAAAAAGGCAGTCGTTCCCGTTCACCCCCATGTAAAAATGACCAACTTTGTAATAGGATTATGCATGTTTATAGAATGGACCAAACCCTGGTTTTGCCCTATAGCTAATTTCACCTGTAGGCGGGATGCATTTTGATGTAACTTGCCCGTTTAGAGTACAATAGACAGGGGTGAAAGTGGTTTGAATTTCTTGCAGGAACTATAGGCTACTACCCCAACCTTCATCGTTTCATATTGTTCTCCTCCCACCCCCATCGCCTGTTCTTTCTTCTGAGGAGGGACCTGCTGCTTCTTGTTGAGTCTCCTCTTCCTCCCTCTGGCCCTCAACTGTTTCAATTAAATTAGAATAACATTTACAACTAAATTCATCAACAGTCAAACAGTCTCTGTCTTTGAATTGTCAGAACAGTGGGCAGATAAATTAATGACCAGATTATTAGTAAAATAAAATATCTCAAAATGTATCCTACAATGTGTAGGATACATACAAAATGTTGTACTGTATGCACACAGACTGTGTTCTGAGTAAGCCACTGTCTAGTTTGCTAGTATTAAGCTAACTTCATGTCCATTCTCTGGTCTAAATTAGCATCATCACCTGTATTTGCATCTGAGGGTGGGTTTTCATTTTGCAGAGGCTCTGCCTCTTCCCTCTGGCCCTCAATTTGCTCTCTTCTTCTAACTTTAGCCCATTATCTGCTTCTTTATCTCTCTCCTTCCTCTTAAACATTTGAGTTATTGTTCGTTGCATGTATCTGCTCCTTTTGTTCTGAAAACAATGGCAAACATGTTGGGCTCGTTTATTATCCATCCTTGCCCGCTGCCCGGTGCAAATTGCATTAATAAAGTAGGTGCATTTGGTCGCAAAATGTCCGGGAACAATAAATCAAACGCACCTTTATACCACAGTTAGTTCCGGCCGAGTAATTTGATTGGACAAGAGTTGCCTACCGCCATCCATTTCACGTTAACAGCGCTGGCACTTCACTGTGTGTGTAGGCTATCACTCCATTTCACAGCACTTCGTGTGTATCACTCCATTTCACTGCGCCTCCTCCAGCCTGTTAGCTTAGGCTACTCGCCCCACAATTGCCACAAAGTAAACCCATGCCTTGCGGCACATCGCTGCCTGCCTGCCTCTCAGTGGTTGGAAATATTACCGTTTCTGCTTGCTTGTCCAGTGATCGTGCAGCTTGCCGATCACGGACAAATAGCAGGCGGAACTGCGGCTCTGGGAAACCCCCCGTCTCGTGCGAGCTGCGCAAGGACTGCAAGATGGTGACAGACAACACTACAATGAGTGCCTACATCCATTTTATTTACAGTACATGGACTGTACTTAAAAAGCCACCAATAATATAACATGAAGTTTGTCTGAAAGTGCCACACCATACACTGTAGAGATACTATATACATACTATATACACACCATACACTGTAGAGATACTATATACACACCATACACTGTAGAGATACTATATACACACCATACACTGTAGAGATACACACCATACACTGTAGAGATACTATATACACACCATACACTGTAGAGATACTATATACACACCATACACTGTAGAGATACTGTATACACACCATACACTGTAGAGATACTGTATACTGGGCAAAGTAGCACATGGAACATGATTGTACAGCAAAGTAGCACAATGGAACAGTGTTAAGCTAAGTATAATGATGACTATTGTATAAGAGACTAACAACTTGTGGCATGGAATGGCTAACTAGATCAGTGAACCATGGTTAGCGGCAGAGGAAATGAGTTTAAGCCTGGCAAAAAGACTTAAGCTGAGTATGACATTAACTGCTCATGCAGGAGAACAGAGGGACGTGACAGTGAGACATAGCTTTAAGTAGCCTACATGGCTTTAACAACTTGAAACATGCAGCAGAAAGGTGGGTGAGGTGAGCCAGGCATGACGGAGTAGCAGGAGCCTACAGCCCAGTCTTGGCATACTGTATTCTGGTAAAGACCAATCTCAAATGAATGAGTCAAATGATGTATTGAAAGATAAGAAGTGATACTTGACTTTTACACCAGTAACCTAGTTGGAGACATTGCATGGTCATTTATAGCAGTAAATGAAGGTGTCCCAGTTAGGACAATACCAGCAAACATGTCCGACTCAGGACACAGTGATGCTACTATCAAAAGCCAATAAGTTATGGTCAGTGACAGCAGGTATAGACAGAAAGACAGCCATAGATACACAGACAAATAGATACATATATAGAGTGCCAGAGAGAGAGAGAGAGAGAGAGAGAGAGAGAGAGACAGAGAGAGAGAGAGACAGAGAGAGAGAGAGAGACAGAGAGAGAGAGAGAGAGAGAGAGAGAGAGAGAGAGAGAGACAGAGAGAGAGAGAGAGAGAGAGAGTGTTAGTGTAATAGGGAGTGAGCGATAGAGAGAGCAGTGGAGAAATAAATAAGTGTGAGAGCATATCTGGGAAACATTGAGAAGAAGTGGGGAGCCAAACCTAAATATTTATAGTGGGAAAACACGCACACAGGGATCCAAGCACGCAGGCACGCACGCACGCACGCACACGCACACACACAAACACACACACACACACACACACACACACACACACACACACACACACACACACACACACACACACACACACACACAATGAACCTGTGCCCGATCATAAGCGTTTCCATGTGTGATACCTCAAACAGCCAGAGAGGACGAGATAAAGCGAACTGTCCTCCAGAGTTAAACTGAACATAATTATACCTTCTTTCAAACAACATTTGAGCTGTTCTGGGTGTGTACTTGATTTGCCCTCTCAGGCACTTGATGCTGGAACGCCCTTGTAGTTTAGAAATGTCGTAAAGCACCAGAAGAATAAACCAAGCGCTCCTTCCGTTTGTCGAGCCCTTGGGGACATATTGTCAGTGTCTCGCACAGACCTGATACATCCAAAATCTCATGCCAGTTTTCATATGAACATCCATGATTCTGACATTTCACAGTGCCTGATCTGTGCTTTGGCTCAGCCTCAGGGCTGTGAAACGTTCGCTGCTAGTGGGAGACAATGTGAGCGTTCAAAAAGTGTCACCGCAAACATCTAAAAATGGAAAAGGTAGAGGTGAGGGGAGAGACACCATATGGGAAAGGAGGTCAGGAGAGGGTGGGGGGTCTGAGGGAAGGAAGGAGATAGGAGGTGCAGGGTAAGGAGGTCAGGAGAGGGTGGGGTGTGTGAGGGAAGGAGATAGGAGGTCAGGAGAGGGTGGGGTGTGTGAGGGAAGGAGAGGGTGGGGGTGTGAGGGAAGGAGATACAGTCGGAGGTGCAGGGTAAGGAGGTCAGGAGAGGGTGGGGGGTGTGAGGGAAGGAGATAGGAGGTCAGGAGAGGGTGGGGGTGTGAGGGAAGGAGATACAGTCGGAGGTGAGGGTAAGGAGGTCAGGAGAGTGTGGGGGGTGTGACGGAAGGAGATAGGAGGTCAGGAGAGGGTGGGGGTGTGAGGAAAGGAGATACAGTAGGAGGTGCAGGGTAAGGAGGGAAGGAGAGGGTGGGGGTGTGAGGGAAGGAGATAGGAGGTGCAGGGTAAGGAGGTCAGGAGAGGGTGGGGGTGTGAGGGAAGGAGATACAGTAGGAGGTGCAGGGTAAGGAGGTCAGGAGAGGGTGGGGGGTGTGAGGGAAGGAGATATGGGGTGCAGGGTAAGGAGGTCAGGAGAGGGTGGGGGTGTGAGGGAAGGAGATACAGTAGGAGGTGCAGGGTAAGGAGGTCAGGAGAGGGTGGGGGGTGTGAGGGAAGGAGATATGGGGTGCAGGGTAAGGAGGTCAGGAGAGGGTGGGGGTGTGAGGGAAGGAGATAGGAGGTCAGGAGAGGGTGGGGTGTGTGAGGGAAGGAGAGGGTGGGGGTGTGAGGGAAGGAGATACAGTCGGAGGTGCAGGGTAAGGAGGTCAGGAGAGGGTGGGGGGTGTGAGGGAAGGAGATAGGAGGTCAGGAGAGGGTGGGGGTGTGAGGGAAGGAGATACAGTCGGAGGTGAGGGTAAGGAGGTCAGGAGAGTGTGGGGGGTGTGACGGAAGGAGATAGGAGGTCAGGAGAGGGTGGGGGTGTGAGGAAAGGAGATACAGTAGGAGGTGCAGGGTAAGGAGGGAAGGAGAGGGTGGGGGTGTGAGGGAAGGAGATAGGAGGTGCAGGGTAAGGAGGTCAGGAGAGGGTGGGGGTGTGAGGGAAGGAGATACAGTAGGAGGTGCAGGGTAAGGAGGTCAGGAGAGGGTGGGGGGTGTGAGGGAAGGAGATATGGGGTGCAGGGTAAGGAGGTCAGGAGAGGGTGGGGGTGTGAGGGAAGGAGATACAGTAGGAGGTGCAGGGTAAGGAGGTCAGGAGAGGGTGGGGGGTGTGAGGGAAGGAGATATGGGGTGCAGGGTAAGGAGGTCAGGAGAGGGTGGGGGTGTGAGGGAAGGAGATAGGAGGTGCAGGGTAAGGAGGTCAGGAGAGGGTGGGGGTGTGAGGGAAGGAGATAGGAGGTGCAGGGTAAGGAGGTCAGGAGAGGGTGGGGGTGTGAGGGAAGGAGATACAGTAGGAGGTGCAGGGTAAGGAGGTCAGGAGAGGGTGGGGGGTGTGAGGGAAGGAGATATGGGGTGCAGGGTAAGGAGGTCAGGAGAGTGTGGGGGGTGTGAGGGAAGGAGATATGGGGTGCAGGGTAAGGAGGTCAGGAGAGGGTGGGGGGTGTGAGGAACAGGAAGGTAGCAGGAGAGATGAGAGGAGGGGGAGTTGGTTGGCAGGAGATGGGAGTGATTACATTCTTTTGACGGGGAGGGGAGTCACAGGGGGAGGAGAGGAGGGGAGGAGGGGGTAATGTGGGAGCTAATAACATTCTCACAACTCCCTCCCTCCCTCCTTCCTGCTCCAACATTTTCCATTCCCTCTCATGTGTTCTTCATACCTATAGCTGTAAAGAGCAGGGTTGGGTCAGTTACTTTGTGAATATAATCGGTTGCAGACTACTGGCTTAGATTCACATGCCCATTAAAGCAAGCCACTCGGTTACTGAAAATCATCAAATCCATAGTTATTCTTTGAATGATTTTGGCTCCAAAATCCATATAATTAATGAAGTTGAAGAACTGAATGAATAAACAATGGACTCAACAATGTTCTTAATTAAATAATTGTTTCTTGTTGTTATCATCATCTAAAACCATTATTCTAGGATGTGTTAAATTATGGTTGGATCGATAATCTCACAAACTAAATGTTTCCCCTTCCAAACTAAGTACAGTACTGTAATGTGCTTTCCTGGTGTTTAGTGGTAACTGTAGTGGCTTGCAGATGCATTTTGTTGGTAATGGCATTACTGTATGATCTCTGCAGGACAGAGGAGTGAGAGGAGTGAGAAAAGAGAGGTACAGGAGGAGCAGGGTGGAGAGATAAGTGGGAGTATCTAAGACCACATCCCACCAATCACATGGAAGTATCTGGAGCCTAGCCACCGCTCACATGTGAAAACCATCAGCGATGCTGGACCTGGAAAACACCCACACACACACACACACACACACACACACACACACACACACACACACACACACACAGACACGCACACGCACACACTTGGCTTCACTTAGACTGGATTGGCTGTAACCCTGGAACAGTGGAACACCTCTAGAATGTTCTAGCACAGGCACGCTCAACAACATTCCCTCCAGGGACCTGCTGCAACTACAGACGTGTGTGTGTGTGTGGGGGGGGGGGGGCTGTTTGGCAGAGAGGGAGATGGCACTGGCCTGTCACTGCATATTAAATGTGAAACTTATAGGAGACTTTAATTTACTTACTGTGTATTCTAAACTTTATGCGGGGAAAGTGACCTGAGCACGTTCTTCCGCCTTTGCACTCATTCAAAGTCCCTGCACATTAACACAGTGCACTCACAGTGCTTTACTTCAGGCCTGTGCAGCTCCATAGCTTTGAGTGTCTTGCTCAAAGGCACCTCAGCAGTAGTTGTTGAGGGAGGGTAGAGAGCTACTGATTCCCCCCACCCACATTCCCCCAGATTCAAACTAGCAACCTTCCTGTCACATGGCTGCTTGTCTAGGCAAATCTCTAATAGGCTACCTACCGCTGCCCAAAGCCTACTCTGCAAATCACTTCTGTTAATGCAAGGCCCAATGAATGATATGATGTAGTCCCCCATCTGAGCCAATCAGTAAACACATGATATGATGTAGTCCCCCATCTGAGCCAATCAGTAAACACATGATATGATGTAGTCCTCCATCTGAGCCAATCAGTAAACACATGATATGATGTAGTCCTCCATCTGAGCCAATCAGTAAACACATGATATGATGTAGTCCTCCATCTGAGCCAATCAGTAAACACATGATATGATGTAGTCCCCCATCTGAGCCAATCAGTAAACACATGATATAATGTAGTCCCCCATCTGAGCCAATCAGTAAACACATGATATGATGTAGTCCTCCATCTGAGCCAATCAGTAAACACATGATATGATGTAGTCCCCCATCTGAGCCAATCAGTAAACACATGATATAATGTAGTCCTCCATCTGAGCCAATCAGTAAACACATGATATGATGTAGTCCCCCATCTGAGCCACTCAGTAAACACATGATATAATGTAGTCCTCCATCTGAGCCAATCAGTAAACACATGATATGATGTAGTCCTCCATCTGAGCCAATCAGTAAACACATGATATAATGTAGTCCTCCATCTGAGCCAATCAGTAAACACATGATATGATGTAGTCCTCCATCTGAGCCAATCAGTAAACACATTATGATGTAGTCCTGCATCTGAGCCAATCAGTAAACACATGATATGATGTAGTCCTCCATCTGAGCCAATCAGTAAACACATGATATAATGTAGTCCTCCATCTGAGCCAATCAGTAAACACATGATATGATGTAGTCCTCCATCTGAGCCAATCAGTAAACACATGATATGATGTAGTCCTCCATCTGAGCCAATCAGTAAACACATGATATAATGTAGTCCTCCATCTGAGCCAATCAGTAAATAAGTGTGTCACCTAATTGACCTTTTTCACAGCAGCCCTTTTGTGTCTAAAATGCAGGAAGTAAACGAAAAAAAGGGCTCGCAACACAATTTTAGATAGCTCCCGTAGTGGACATTTATTTAGACAAACAGTTTCGGCCTGGTTCAGGCCTTTGTCAGTGTCAACTCACTCGACACTGACGAAGGCCCGAACCAGGCCGAAACTGTTTGTCTAAATAAATGTCCACTACGGGAGCTATCTAAAATTGTGTTGCGAGCCCTTTTTTCCGTTTATTTTCCTGTTTGGTACAGTTGAGCTCAGCACCAACTAGTGGATGTGCGTAAGTCTCTGGATGCCTAAAATGCAGGAAGTAACATAGGTGCCAGCAGAACATTAATGAGGGCTTCCAAATTCCAATTAATTTGGGTGTTTCAGTGCTGGGGCCCTCATGAATGTATTGCTTGCACCTGTGTTACTGCCTTTTCAATCTGGGAACCCAGAGTCTATTTTTATTTGAAAAATAGACTCTGGGAGAGCCCTACCTTTTTCCCCACGGCTTCCTGTACAGCGCGCCTCTCCTGCCACCGTCACTTCCTTTTCTGCGTCCGTGCTCCACCGTTTACAGTCTGAATAGCAACTTGCTCCGCGACTTTGGCGATACTACTAGTCACAACAACTACACCTCCAGTCATTTTCCACTGTTGTTGTGAGACGAGTTGAGGTCTTTTATGCAGTGTGTTTTTGCGTTAACGTTATTAGCGAATAGCCGAAACGGATGCGGAAAAGGAAGTGACGGTGGCAGGAGAGGCGCGCTGTACACGGGCCAGGAAAAAAGGTAGGGCTGTCCCAGAGATTTTTCAAATAAAAATAGACTCTGGGTTCCCAGATTGCTGCCTTTTAGACACAAAATGGCTGCTGTGAAAAAAGCGGATCGACCCGTTATTGAGTGCTGCAGGGAGGACGTATTTTTGTAGGCCAGCGGTTCCAAAACTGGGGTATGCGGTTAGTACGGGGTACATGGGTAGGCGATGCTAACTTCCAGGTTTTAAGACTCATTCCTGTGGCACTCTACTGTAGCGCCCCCTTTGGGCCAATCAGTGTGATTTTGAAAATGCTGGAATGCGGAGATGAAATGTGTAATTTCCTCAAGTATTTTTTTTTTTACAGATGGATGGACAGATGGAGAGATGGAACAACAAACAGATAGAAACTAAGCACAAACTGAATCGATGGATCCTGCAGTCCAAAGGCGGCAGTTGATTGAAGACAAAGCTACATTTGGCTACTCCCAGACACCGACCACAGGAACAAAGACTCTCTCTCTCTCTCTCTCTCTCCCTCTTCTCTCTCTCTCTCTCGCTCTCTCTCTCTCTCTCTCTCTCTCTCGCTGTGATTGTGTGTCTATCATTGTCTCCAACTCCCCCACCCATGCACACACAATATTGCCGTTTTCTATGGAGATGAGAAACTAAGTGTTTATTTACACAATGAAGCATGGACCCTTGTGTATATGCCAAACAGGTGGTGTGTGTGTGTGTGTGTGTGTGTGTGTGTGTGTGTGTGTGCGTGCGCGCGTGCGTGCGTGCGTGCGTGCATGCGTGTGTGTCATTTGTGCCTACCTGCCTGCCAACAAAGCAATAGGTGTGGAGTGAAAGAGATGAGAACATAGTGTAGCAGATGTTCTGATAGCTTAGTCATTTAAAGCAGGAACAACACTGGCAGCTTGGCAGCTCTCGGGTCAAATCCAATAGTCTGGGTTACGAACCCTAAATTACATGATGCCTCCATAGCTAGCGTGGATGATTAGAATGAGTCCTGCAATAATATTCTGGCATTTGTTTCTGTTTTCTCATTGGGGAATGCTAAACTATAGTCTTGTGTGCCCTGTAAGAACCTTGTATCCTTAATTTTGGATTTCGTCACTGCAATTGGGGGCTGAGATTGTCTCCCATGTGTGGAAATTAGTTCACGTCTCTGAAGCCAGGTCTGACTGCTTCAGCTCCATTGTCAAATGGGAAAACAATGCAGGGGCGGTAATGGAAAAAAACTATATATATTTTCTCAGTCTCCTAAAAGCTGATATTTTTTCGATGAGGTTTGTGCGTGACACTGACATTACCTTTGTCTGTACAGTACGTTTAGTGACGGAACAATAATGATGAGGTGATAAATGAATCTTTGAAGCAACACAACATGCTAATTTACTGGCACATGTGAAGGAGAAGCATCCAGGGACAGCATTCCATCTGGTCACGTTTCCTTGCTGTATGTGCTAATTGACTATCAGGAGAAAAGTCAAGGTGTCAATTATAGACCTATCTGTGCCATGTGTGACTGATTGTTAATGAGGTGGTAAGTGTGCTTTCTTCACAGTCAAACATATTCACTGGTGTCAAACAGATTGTATGTGCTTCATACCTGCCAACACTCCCCCAGTTGGTAAATTGTATGAAATCAGGAGACTAATGTGAGAAATTATTAATTTCTCTCATTAGTCTCCTGATTTCATAGTGATACAAATCAAATGGATGTAGCGGGGTTAGTTATAAAGCCAGAATGACGTTTCTGGTATCATCGAGACAAGACCTAAGGAATCCATTGGTACCAACCGTGCCATGCTAGCTTGTCGGGAAGGTGGCTAAATTACGCTCCAAAGTTAGGCATGGGAAAACATGGCATGCCATTTTCAACGGGTTCTATGGGTCCCCATGAGTCTCCCTTTCAATAGGGTAGCGCCAGCATTTTTTTGACAATGCAGCATTTAGAACAACAGATAACATCACTGGCGGAGTTTCGACAGGCCTGACGAATGGAAGGGCATTTAAGGATAACCCAGAACATCTCCCTCTTTTCCACAGCCTAAATGTTGGCAAGTGCAGCGTCTCTGAGTGAAAATGATTTCTGCCTTTCTTTGCTGAATGAAAGAATGTTGGAATAACGTGCCTTTTGGTTGAGGTTTCTGGGCGACCCTGGTTGATTTGAGCAAAGAAGAGATTGTCAAGTAATTTCTGGGTCACGTGCCAAATACTAATGCTGCCTTGCTGGCTCATAGAAAAATATATAAAAAGAGATCTTTGAATAAAGTGCAATTTGGCTGAAAGTGTATCTTTGCTTTCTTGTTGACTAAATAATGTATTACACACACATACACATATAAATAATGTATTGCACACACATAACACACACACACACACACACACACACACACACACACACACACACGCACGCACGCACGCACACACACACACACACACACACACACACACGCACGCACGCACGCACGCACGCACACACACACACACACACACACACACACACACACATACACATATGACTTTGTTGTAAACTGTGAATGAGTGAATGAGTAATGGATGCCTACTCAAATAAATGTGGCCGTGTTGTTAATATAGGAAAGAATGATTGGATAATAGATCTCATGCTCCCAAGGTGAATGATTGTTTGGAGCAAGAAAGAGATTGTAAACTAATTTCTGAGTCTCACACAAAGTACTAATGTTGCCATCTTGACTGATGTGGATGCATCTTGTGTCCGTTTGCTAGAATCGTTGGTGAAAAGACAAGATGTCAAACTATTTTTCTGTTATATTAGTTATGTAATATAGCCTGTTTGCCTAATCAAGAGGATAACAAATCATAGTACGGTAATAATATTTTATCATACGTTAATTTTTGTCAAAATCTGGCTGCCTGAAGCTGACT
>NC_139627.1:28711451-28718951 GCF_964638095.1 Poromitra crassiceps | reverse complement strand
GGAGAGAAGAGAGGACAGAGGAGAGGAGAGGTGAGGAGAGGAGGACAGAGGAGAGGAGAGAAGATAGGACAGAGGAGAGGAGAGAAGAGAGGACAGAGGAGAGGAGAGGTGAGGAGAGGAGGACAGAGGAGAGGAGAGAAGATAGGACAGAGGAGAGGAGAGAAGAGAGGACAGAGGAGAGGAGAGGTGAGGAGAGGAGGACAGAGGAGAGGAGAGAAGAGGACAGAGGAGAGGTGAGGAGAGGAGGACAGAGGAGAGATGAGAAGATAGGACAGAGGAGAGGAGAGAAGAGAGGACAGGACAGAGGAGAGGAGAGGTGAGGAGAGGAGGACAGAGGAGAGGAGGACAGAGGAGAGAAGAGAAGATAGGACAGAGGAGAGGAGAGAAGAGAGGACAGAGGAGAGGAGAGGTGAGGAGAGGAGGACAGAGGAGAGGAGAGAAGATAGGACTGAGGAGAGGAGAGAAGATAGGACAGAGGAGAGGAGAGAAGAGGAGGGCAGAGGAGAGGAGGACAGAGGAGAGGAGAGAAGATAGGACAGAGGAGAGGAGAGAAGATAGGACAGAGGAGAGGAGAGAAGAGGAGGGCAGAGGAGAGGAGGACAGAGGAGAGGAGAGAAGATAGGACAGAGGAGAGGAGGGCAGAGAAGAGGAGGACAGAGGAGAGGAGAGAAGATAGGACAGAGGAGAGGAGGGCAGAGAAGATAGGACAGAGGAGAGGAGAGAAGAGAAGAGGAGGGCAGAGGAGAGGAGGACAGAGGAGAGGAGAGGAGAGAAGAGGAGGACAGAGGAGAGGAGAGGAGAGGTGAGGAAGCCAGTTGAAATGTAAATGAGGTGATGAGAGAGAGTAAAAGAATGGCTGCAATTTCACTGGGCCATTTGCAACTAATTATACAGTTCAGGCTAAGAAAATACTTGGAAGCAAAATACAGTTAGTGTTTAAAGTACAAATATGATTATTATTATTCTAATCATTGAGATTACATCAAACATTTTTTGGGTCCTGACCCTTCCTAGATGAACATCTGGTATTTAACTACTGTGTGCTACTTCCAAGTGTTAAAAGAAGCTGTTAGAAGACAAATATAAATGTGTGGAGATTTGGACATGGACATGTGTTGATGCAGCTGAGAGTAACGTTGTGTGTTATAACTACAAGCCACGCACACGCGCGCACACACGTGCACACACACACACACACACACACACACACACACACACACACACACACACACACACACACACACACACACACACACACACACACACACACACAAACACTAGATACTAACACACTAACAAACACTAAATTCCAAACAGAAATCATCCATAAATGCTATAACTCACTAAAGAACTAGGGACACCAATGGCCTGCAGTCAGCACTATAACTCTTAACACTACTCCAACAATAAATATATCAATTCACACTTGCAAAATACATAATTCACAGATGAAGCTAGGCGGAGTAGTTTTTCTTTTCTTGCAGCTGTAACAGAGTGGATTTAGCAAATGTCTGAGGAAATCCCCATCATCAAGAATACATGACAGACTGATTGCAGATGCTCAAATTCACCAGAATACATAGCACACCTAATCCTCCACCACAGACTAGCTACATGCCACTAGCTGTGAACACAACGTAGCATAGCGCAACTACACAGCTGGCCATTATTATAGTGAAGATCTCATGACCTAGACATGCTAATCCCTGTCCAGACATGCTAGAATACCTCGTATAGGGCAAGCTGATTAAAACACACACATTCACATGTCTAGCATGCATGTAAGCAAGTACATGCATGCATACACATACATATACATATAATATACATACACATCCTGATATAATCATAAGGCACACACCATGGCAGATTAAAAAAAATGCACTACCAGGCATACACACATTTCTGTCTTCAAACATGCATACACACACACACACACACACACACACACACACACACACACACACACACACACACACACACACACACACACACACACACACACCACAGAGAGTAATGCTGTGATCTACATAGTCGAACACTGATTTGTTTTTGATGATGTGTGTGGATTATGTAATATGCAGCTATAACAATAATCTTGGATATGGGTTTGTATGGAGTGGGAGAGATTTGTGCTTGGTTACAGTTGTTTGTGATTCCACGGTTTGATGCCTGAGGCCAAAGTGTTTGGGTGTTTGTCACATCATAACAAAGAGGATATTGTACGAATATGTGTCGATTATCCGGGTCGGTGTATGTGTGTGTGTGTGTGTGTGTGTGTGTGTGTGTGTGTGTGGGTGGGTGGGTGGGTGTGAGCTTGCATATATTGCCTGCAAGCTTGTGTATTTGTGTGTACATGTCTATGGGAACATGTTTTGAATCTGTATTTGATGTGCAACTGTACAGTATCTGTCGACCTGCCACTGTCATCATCCTGTGTGTCGTTATCCTATGTGTATACATTATTGTTTTTACCGATTGGGCACTTATTTAACTGACTCCCAATATCTGATTGCATTATTAGTGTTTATGTCCTTTGCATACTTGTATTCATGTGGACATAAATAAATAATTCAAATGTGTGTGTGTGTGTGTGTGTGTGTGTGTGTGTGTGTGTGTGTGTGTGTGTGTGTGTGTGTGTGTGTGTGTGTGTGTGTGTGTGTGTGTGTGTGTGTGTGTGTGTGTGTGTGTGTGTGTGTGTGTGTGTGTGTGTGTGTGTGTGTGTGTGTGTGTGTGTGTGTATTCTTACCCGGCAGGTCACAGCCGAGTACCTCCATCCTCATGCCGATCCCAGCAGGTGACCACCTCTCTGGGTAGACTCTGATGAACTGGGCCGCGATCTCCTCAAACCTCCGCACCTCCGGAGTGTCGTAGTGGCTGTTCCCCTCAAAGATCTAAAGAGGACGAGGACAAATCCAGATAGGGAAGGTGAACATTTTCACAGGACCTGATGTAATTAGACCGTGTGCTATTCAGCTATGGTGACATTTGGCATGGATGGTTGAATTAAAGGGGTTGAATGCATGCAGCTATTTCACTGGTCATGTTGCTGGGAACCGCCCATATCCTCCCAGCACCTACCTTCTAATGCTGTGTTCACAGTGCAAGTTTATAGGATTGTAAGTTGGAAACTGAAGTCTTTCCAAGATAATAAATAAATAAATAAATAAATAAATAAATAAATAAATAAATAAATAAATACATACATACATACATACATACATAC
This sequence comes from Poromitra crassiceps, assembly GCF_964638095.1. NCBI lineage: Eukaryota > Metazoa > Chordata > Actinopteri > Beryciformes > Melamphaidae > Poromitra > Poromitra crassiceps. The sequence continues at coordinate 28,715,725 of NC_139627.1, read as the reverse complement.
ATACATACATACATAAAAATCAGCTTATAAAACTAAAACTTTGCTGTTGCCATATTGGTTGATACTGATGATGTTGTTATTATCATTTTTTCTATACAAAATCAATGTATGTTTTCTGGCATTCCACCCTTCTCTACACCTGCTATTACAGGTGTGTTGAGTCTCATTCAAAAAACAATCTTTCCACAAACACAGACACAACAATACTAATGAGCACAGTGTGAAACGTGTCATAGCAACATGTACGTGTATCCTTTGATTTTCAAATAGCTGTCTGAGGTGGCTTGCAGCAGCCTCAGGCGCAATAGATTTAGCACAAATAAAAAAAAAATAGACCAGGGCAATACTTTAAAAATGTAGACTTGATAGTTGTAACACAACACTGAATTAATTGATTGAATTCTATCTTCTGTCTTACTCGTTTCGTACATTTTAAAAACTCCCGGTGAATTCCCCAGGATACTCATATAAAAAGACAGGCAGGACAGATGAGAGAGAACAGGAGTTTACCATCAGGAGAGAAGACGAGGACTCTGTAGTACTATTAAAGCGTTTAGTCTCAGAAGTTTACTACAGAGTTTAAAATGCCCTGTCTCACAGTGAGGCGGACTGCCTGCAGTGTTGAGTGGTGATGCAGAAAAGGCATTTTTAATTAACACCCATGAGAAGGGGGGGAGAGAGAGAGAGAGAAGCAGAGAGAGAGGCAGACGTAGAGAGAGAGAGAGAAGCAGAGAGAGAGACAGAAGCAGAGAGAGAGAGAGAGAGAGCGAGAGAGCACAGTGCAGTTAGGGAGAGACACAGACAGAGGTAGTGAGAATGAGAAGTGAGGTGATTAAATTGAATTCTGATCAGAGCTGAGACTGTAATAAAATGGCTTTTCTCCATGAAAATGACAAGGCTGAGAGAGAGAGAGAGAGAATGATAGAGAGAGAGAAATACAGGAGAGAGAAGATATACAGCTATAAATAAACTATCAATGAGAGAGAACTGACAGTGACAGTCACAGAGTGCGTGTGCACGTCACTGACGTGTGTGTGTGTGAGCGTGTGCGCGTGCGTGCGTGCGTGCGTGTGTTTGTAGGTGTCCCCCTCCCCTACCTTAGCGTATCCAGTCTTGCTGTCAGTGATGTAGGTCCAGTCCTTGCCAGTCAGGCTGTGTGCCAGCTTGAACTTCCTGACAAAGGCTCGGTTCTCAGCGCTCGTGCTGCCCTCCAGCCCCCGTGCACCCTGGGTAATAATGCCACGCACCATCTTTGGCACCCCGAGGTCCACCTGAAACATGGGCAAATATGATCCTCATCGTTAGCTGATTCTCTGCATTACAGAAGCCAATCACAGGGTCCTGCGCCAGGCAGCCATGTTTGGAAACAAGTTCCGGCAATGCATTTATTTGAAAATTACTGTTTCTCATAATTTTGGATTGTTATTATTATGATGATGATTAATATTATGCTGAACACCAAGGTGGCAGTTTGATGAACTTTTATACCACATACCTTATTTCAAGCATCTAACAAAAACGTCCATACAAAAATCCCGTTGACTTCCAGACGAGTGAACCAGGTGATACTAACTTCGGTGTTTGAGGACATTCCTGCAGCACTCTCTATACAGAGGCAACATAGTAAGTCCTGAAGCTTAGACGGGTTTGAGGACATTCCTGCAGCACTCTCTATACAGAGGCAACATAGTAAGTCCTGAAGCTTAGACGGGTTTGAGGACATTCCCGCAGCACTCTCTATACAGAGGCAACATAGTAAGTCCTGAAGCTTAGACGGGTTTGAGGACATTCCCGCAGCACTCTCTATACAGAGGCAACATAGTAAGTCCTGAAGCTTAGACGGGTTTGAGGACATTCCTGCAGCACTCTCTATACAGAGGAAACATAGTAAGTCCTGAAGCTTAGACGGGTTTGAGGACATTCCTGCAGCACTCTCTATACAGAGGCAACATAGTAAGTCCTGAAGCTTAGACGGGTTTGAGGACATTCCTGCAGCACTCTCTATACAGAGGCAACATAGTAAGTCCTGAAGCTTAGACGGGTTTGAGGACATTCCTGCAGCACTCTCTATACAGAGGAAACATAGTAAGTCCTGAAGCTTAGACGGGTTTGAGGACATTGCCGCAGCACTCTCTATACAGAGGCAACATAGTAAGTCCTGAAGCTTAGACGGGTTTGAGGACATTCCTGCAGCACTCTCTATACAGAGGCAACATAGTAAGTCCTGAAGCTTAGACGGGTTTGAGGACATTCCTGCAGCACTCTCTATACAGAGGCAACATAGTAAGTCCTGAAGCTTAGACGGGTTTGAGGACATTCCTGCAGCACTCTCTATACAGAGGCAACATAGTAAGTCCTGAAGCTTAGACGGGTTTGAGGACATTCCTGCAGCACTCTCTATACAGAGGCAACAGAGTAAGTCCTGAAGCTTAGACGGGTTTGAGGACATTCCCGCAGCACTCTCTATACAGAGGCAACATAGTAAGTCCTGAAGCTTAGACGGGTTTGAGGACATTCCTGCAGCACTCTCTATACAGAGGCAACATAGTAAGTCCTGAAGCTTAGACGGGTTTGAGGACATTCCCGCAGCACTCTCTATACAGAGGCAACATAGTAAGTCCTGAAGCTTAGACGGGTTTGAGGACATTCCTGCAGCACTCTCTATACAGAGGCAACATAGTAAGTCCTGAAGCTTAGACGGGTTTGAGGACATTCCTGCAGCACTCTCTATACAGAGGCAACATAGTAAGTCCTGAAGCTTAGACGGGTTTGAGGACATTGCCGCAGCACTCTCTATACAGAGGCAACATAGTAAGTCCTGAAGCTTAGACGGGTTTGAGGACATTCCTGCAGCACTCTCTATACAGAGGCAACATAGTAAGTCCTGAAGCTTAGATGGGTTTGAGGACATTCCCGCAGCACTCTCTATACAGGGGCAACATAGTAAGTCCTGAAGCTTAGAATTCCCCAACTGAGCGACAAAGAGATTTCAAACTAGCGACATAGACTTCCTGATGCAGCAGAGCAAAGCCCACCTGGAGCCACTCCTCTCCGGCTATGGGCTGTGTGGGGTTGGGGAACCAGCCGGAGCGACTGGCCACCAGCCTGGCTGCCCCCATGGAGCCATGGATGTCCCTCATGGAGGAGGCCGAGATCTGGGATTCAGCCAGCAGCCCAGATAACATGCCCTGCAGCTCTGAACAGGGGGCGTCTGGAGAGAGAGGAGAAGAGAGAGAGAGGGAGATGGAGAGAGAGAGAGAGGGAGAGATAGGAGAAGAGAGAGAGAGGGAGAGGGAGAGAGAGGAGAAGAGATGTTAGGGTGGGACTTACTGTGAGGAGGGTTCAAAAGTGTAAACCAATGGGAAATCAGTATAGGAGACAGAGGCAGTTTTACTTAATTTGAGGGGCAGAGGGGCAGTATTGTTAAAAAAATCTGAGATTAGATTATTTTGAATTTTTATGTAAGGCTACTGGTACAGAAAGGATTTTTTTTAATCCACTCTTCGTGTTGCTTATTAGGTCTTAGAATAGCTAAAACATTGAATAATTTACATATTCTTCCTAAATTAATTTGACTTTCAGGTCAGAAATAATTGAGCTTCGCCAGTTTATCTCATTTTGCAGTGAAACAGTGAAATGATGAGTCAGTGTGAAATGAGTTGTGAAAAGGAGGCTGGGTGTTCCACTCCCCTGAGCCGCTCTCCATCAGCCCAATTCATTATTCCTCGTCCTGCTGGCAGACCATGCAGAACTTTAGCCGTCTAGCAGAGAGAGGCTGAGCCAGAGGAAGCCCAAACTGAAGAATTCAATGAAAGCTTCAAGCAGATCAGAAGCCATACTGTTCATAACAAAGCCAAGTGTGTTTTATTCATGGGAGCATCACAATGTGTTATCCCAATGAATAATAATGAGAGGGGGGAAAACAAGGACAATATATAGAAACTATAATAAGGTGATTGTTGTATGCAAAGTGTCAGTGGTTGTTTTTGAAAACTGGATGAAACAGAAAGGGGATAAAGGCAGAGATGAAGAAAGGTGAGGCAGCTGGATTCACGCGAGATCATGAGATCATGAGATCATGATCACATGACAAATCCAGCTCGCCACGCTCCAATCTATAGGTTTGAATCAGAACCACCAGTGCTTTGCACCAATCAGTGTCCTATGAGGCAGGTACGGGCGGGCTTTAGGTTTGACGCAAGCGAGAGCGAGCCGTGATAGACAGATGGCTCATCCAATCACCTGCCAGGTATTTTTTGAAAGTGCCTGCCCTT
>NC_139627.1:28696451-28698951 GCF_964638095.1 Poromitra crassiceps | reverse complement strand
CTCTGCACCTCTCACTCTCTCCTCCTCCTATCACCCTCTCCTCCCTCTGCACCTCTCATTATCTCCTCCTCCTATCACCCTCTCCTCCCTCTGCACCTCTCACTCTCTCCTCCTCCTATCACCCTCTCCTCCCTCTGCACCTCTCACTCTCTCCTCCTCCTATCACCCTCTCGTCCCTCTGCACCTCTCACTCTCTCCTCCTCCTATCACCCTCTCCTCCCTCTGCACCTCTTACTCTCTCCTCCTCCTATCACCCTCTCCTCCTCCTTCTGCACCTCTCACCCTCTCCTCCCTCTGCCCCTCTCACTCTCTCCTCCCTCTGCACCTCTCACTCTCTCCTCCTCCTATCACCCTCTCGTCCCTCTGCACCTCTCATTCTCTCCTCCTCCTATCACCCTCTCCTCCTCCCTCTGCACCTCTCACTCTCTCCTCCCTCTGCACCTCTCACTCTCTCCTCCTCCTCTCACTCTCTCCTCCCTCTGCACCTCTCACTCTCTCCTCCTCCTCTCACTCTCTCCTCCCTCTGCACCTCTCACTCTCTCCTCCTCCTATCACCCTCTCCTCCTGCTTCTGAACCTCTCACTCTCTCCTCCTCCTATCACCCTCTCCTCCCTCTGCACCTCTCACTCTCTCCTCCCTCTGCACCTCTCACTCTCTCCTCCCCCTATCACCCTCTCCTCCCTCTGCACCTCTCACTCTGTCCTCCTCCTATCATCCTCTCCTCCCTCTGCACTTCTCACTCTCTCCTCCAGTATCACCCTCTCCTCCCTCTGCACCTCTCACTCTCTCCTCCCTCTGCACCTCTCACTCTCTCCTCCCCCTATCACCCTCTCCTCCCTCTGCACCTCTCACTCTCTCCTCCTCCTATCACCCTCTCCTCCCTCTGCACCTCTCACTCTCTCCTCCTCCTATCACCCTCTCCTCCCTCTGCACCTCTCACTCTCTCCTCCCTCTGCACCTCTCACTCTCTCCTCCTCCTATCACCCTCTCCTCCCTCTGCACTTCTCACTCTCTCCTCCTCCTATCACCCTCTCCTCCCTCTGCACCTCTCACTCTCTCCTCCTCCTATCACCCTCTCCTCCCTCTGCACCTCTCACTCTCTCCTCCAGTATCACCCTCTCCTCCCTCTGCACCTCTCACTCTCTCCTCCCTCTGCACCTCTCACTCTCTCCTCCCCCTATCACCCTCTCCTCCCTCTGCACCTCTCACTCTCTCCTCCTCCTATCACCCTCTCCTCCCTCTGCACCTCTCACTCTCTCCTCCTCCTATCACCCTCTCCTCCCTCTGCACCTCTCACTCTCTCCTCCCTCTGCACCTCTCACTCTCTCCTCCTCCTATCACCCTCTCCTCCCTCTGCACTTCTCACTCTCTCCTCCTCCTATCACCCTCTCCTCCCTCTGCACCTCTCACTCTCTCCTCCTCCTATCACTCTCTCCTCCCTCTGCACCTCTCACTCTCTCCTCCTCCTATCACCCTCTCCTCCCTCTGCACCTCTCACTCTCTCCCCTCTCCTCTCAGCTCAAGTGCGTTACCCACCACAGGCGTGTTCTCTTTCTTTCTTTCTTTCTTTCTTTCTTTCTTTCTTTCTTTCTTTCTTTCTTTCTTTCTTTCTTTCTTTCTTTCTTTCTTTCTTTCTTTCTTTCTTTCAGTCTATACTTCTCTGTACGCCCCAAATGTCTTTCTTCTCATCATGATCCATCTCTCTCTCTCTCTCTCTCTCTCTCCCTCTCTCCTTCTATCCATCCATGCGTCCTCCTACAGGAGGTTTGGGTCCTGGCTGAGGTCCAGTGCTGTAGCGGCCACAGGCCTGCAGGGATTTAGGAGAGCTATTTAATAACATGTTGTACCTCGTAGAACTAAAACACTGCTCTCTTAAACTAGGAGAAGGCAGTCTGTCATCCAAAGACAAAGTGTCTTTGCAATGTGGGCAACCTCCCAGAAACAGCCCGTGCAATCTGTTGCACTGAATCATGGAATAGTGAGAAGTTAATTTTTTTCCTGTTCCAATTGAATGCAAATGAAACAGTCAAATGATCTGACTTGACCTGTGCATCAAAAAGGAATGTGAGGAATGGCTGCGGGATTGAAAAGAGGAACAGGAAACAAGTGGACAAGGAGTTGTAAGGTGTTTTCGGACCAGAAGAACTTGTTCATGGATCTATTTGTTTCCCTTTTTGTTGTCTTTGCACCACAGGAACTGGGAACCATTAGCCTTTTTCACTTTCCACTTGAAAGTAACACAGGTGCAAGCAAAACATTAACGAGGGCCCCGGCACTGGATCCCCAAATGGATTGGAAGTTGGAAACCCTCATTAATGTTTTGCTTGCACCTGGGTTACTTCCTGCCTTTTAGACACAAAATAGGTGAATTGGGTGGGAAGTGAAAAAGGCAAATAGTAGTTCTTATCTTAGAATGCCGTTTTGCTGTTGCTTCATTGCTTACTTAGAAACCAGGGTATTTCTGGACGTGCTCTCTCCATATCTCTGCATATCCTCTTCT
>NC_139627.1:28661451-28668951 GCF_964638095.1 Poromitra crassiceps | reverse complement strand
TGTGTGAAGGAGAAGCCAATACGATTGTGTCTCCATTCATCAGCGGTACGCATGTAACCTTGTTGTCCGTGTGACCGTTCCATCCCATAATAAACACAGTCATCATCAGAAACAATGTGTTGTTGCGAGAGGAAAACAAAGTCTTTCCAAACAGCCAGCTCTTAAGATGCTACGGCAGTAACATCTTACTCTCAGACTGATGACGAGGCCCTTTTGAAACAGTAGCACAGAATGTGAATGGGTTTCCTCACACTCAGCAATTCAACTCAAACTAAAACAAATTGAATCAAAACACGGGTTTCATGCAACAGCACTGACACTAACAGCATGGATGTTTCCATCCAGTGACACGCTTCTGAGTGCTGCTAAGCTTTTAGGACTCTTAGGTGTTACATGTTCATGCTTTGAATTCAGTTCATGGATTCCATGCTCCTCTAACAATTATATAACAGCTGGATTTAGGAAGCCCTTTCAAAACCAATTAGATGAACTCAAAACTGTATGGTAGTCGAGCTAAAAAACAACAACAACTTAACGCTTGAAAATCTGACATGTAGAGTTACACGCTTTGAACCAACAACAGCAATATATAGAACTATACGTAACGTACTGTATGAACACAATATAGTCGATTGAACGAGTGTAGCTAATAGTGTGTCCATCAAAGCCACTGTCAGCATGGAGAAAACAGTCTAATGGCTCCAAATGCTTTCCATCAAACTGAAGGGAGTCCCTCAGGTTTGGTGGGTGTTGGTGTTGGTGTGTTGGTGTTGGTCTGTTGGTGTTGGTGGGTGTTGGCTGGACTTTCACAAGTCCCAAGTTTTTTCCACCCTCTCTCTCTCTCATCCAGTGCTAGGGTGTGAACACTGACACCCTTGTTGTTTTAAAGTCCACCGGGTGGACCCTGTCAAGCGCGAAACACACACTCACACACACACACACACACACACACACACACACACACACACACACACACACACACACACACCTACACACACACACACACACACACACACACACACACACACAGAAGAAATCCCTACAGACCAGTGCCAGCAAGCGAGAAACATCGACAACCACACGTGTTGTGTTAGTAACCTCAGCCCTCTATGTCTGTGTGTGTGTGTGTGTGTGTGTGTGTGTGTGTGTGTGTGTGTGTGTGTGTGTGTGTGTGTGTGTGTGTGTGTGTGTGTGTGTGTGTGTGTGTGTGTGTGCGTGTGTGCATGCGTGTGTGTGTGTCTCAGGGGAACAGGGCTCAGGACTCAATTAAGCAGGCATGTGTGGAATGCTTTCAGGGGGAACGGGACAAGATGGCCGTGGGGCCGGCGCTCTGTGTTCCCCTGTCTCTCTCGCCCTTGATCTCAATTGGTCTCGCTTTGGCTGACCGGCGGCAGCGTGAAGGGGAGCCGTGTCACACACACACACACACACACACACACACACACACACACACACACACACTCACTCACTCTGTGAAGGGGTGAGATGTTTCGCCTGGACAGTCTACAGGGGTCTCTCAAGGGGTCTCAAGCCCCCCCCACCCCTCTCTCTCTCTCTTCCTCCCTCCCTCTCTCACCCAGGCCCTCACACGACATCAGACAAGAAAGCTTTGGTCGATGAAGTATAGCCATCTCTGAGTAGCTTGTAATACAGCTACTAATATTTCTAAAGGTGCAAGTCTTCTAAAATAACTAGTGCCCACTCACTTGTATTGAACAGGATGAGGGTGATTTATAGGGATGACATCTCCTTTATGAGAACAAATGATTTACTGTAAACCCCTTTTATTATACTATACAGGGGAAGAAAGGGAAAAAGCTATTTAGCTCACCACTATTTAGCCTTTTTGAATTTGAATAAATTGTGCTCTGGCTACCGTCCAATCCAAACTAGATCAAGATCCATCGGTTTGTAATGGTATCGTTTACTTTGTAAAAGTACAGAAAAATGATAAAAGTGGCTGACTGCCCCACTAGCGAGTATGATATGACAGAGTAGTTTTCTTTTATGTGAAGGACAGTAACCTGCAAGCACTGATTTAACTTCTCAGTATACCTTCAGTAATACTGTATTATTGTTATTACAATTAATATAATAATAATTATTATGATTATTATGATTATTATGATTATTATGATTATTATTATTATGGAGGGCAGTTTTGTTCTTGACTGAATAATACGGGCTAGCATACAGGTGAAATGTCCCACCCTGCTTCTCTAATAACTATCAGAGGGCAGACTACAGTGTGTGTAATGTAAGGGCAAGACCCCTCAGCCAGCGGCGGCAGCCTCCACTCACCGGTCTTGAAGATCTCGTAGCGCAGCGAGAAGCCTGCCCCCTGGTGGGCATAGTCAGACACAAACTTGATGTGGAGGGAGGGGCCTGAGGATATGATGGGTGCAGGGGCGATGTTGCTGCAGTGCTTGCCCAGCAGGTCCGCCGTCTCCGAGTTCCCGTCATGGATCTCTATGTAGTCGTACCTGCCGAGGACAAACATATATTTACATAATTATATGTTACTGTCACTTAACCTGAACACTCGTGGGTGTTTCTTTAACACTTACCCAATTTTTATTTCTATTAGATATTTTTGTTTTACTACGATGCCGGTAAGTGGGCTGGGCGATGAAACAATCTTTTGATAGGGGATCGTGATCGAACTCCTGTCAATAACGATGCTAAACTTTAGGCATGTTTTATTCGATATGGATCGCACTGCAGAAATAAATACCACGACAGCCAGTCAGTCTGTTCTTGGGTTGCACATCAAAGTACCGGTACCTATTTCCTAGCACAAAGCTAACGTTAGCGGTGAAGAAAGTGGATATGTCCTCTGGTAAAGAGGGGGGCGGAATTGTGCCAAGGGACACAAACGTGTCAGAACGTGTGTTATCCTCAGGTGAGGAAGTTGTTAAGAAAAAAGGTCACATGAAATAGTATTTCACCATGTGAGGAGCTTGTGTTATCAATTTCATCAGACAGTAAACAAAGTGAAAGTGGAAGCTAACTGGACAACTAGCTAACGCTAGCCATCGCCGACTAAATACCTGTGTGTGCCACACATGACACCAGGCCATGTAAACGGTGGTGCCCGCTGAATGACTAGCAACAGCATGACACCATTGAGCGTCAAGCTAGGCAGGATCAGGACAAGACTTCCTGTCAATCTTTTTCAAAGTAAAAGTATTCAGGATGAATGTAAAATGTATGGTGTGACATTGGTAAGTTGTGACACTTTTGACAGTAATCTAGTAGGCCTACAAGTAGAAAGCTGACTGCCCCTCTCCGGATGCGTCATTTTTGCCATATCAGCCAGCCCTATAGTATACAGTGTTAAGAACTAGACACATATCAGCCAGCCCTATAGTATACAGTGTTAAGAACTAGCCCTATATACAGTGTTAAGAACTAGACACATATCAGCCAGCCCTATATTATACAGTGTTAAGAACTAGCCCTATATACAGTGTTAAGAACTAGACACATATCAGCCAGCCCTATATTATACAGTGTTAAGAACTAGCCCTATATACAGTGTTAAGAACTAGACACGTATCAGCCAGCCCTATATTATACAGTGTTAAGAACTAGCCCTATATACAGTGTTAAGAACTAGACAAGTATCAGCCAGCCCTATATTATACAGTGTTAAGAACTAGCCCTATATACGTACAGTGTTAAGAACTAGACACATATCAGCCAGCCCTATATACAGTGTTAAGAACTAGACACATATCAGCCCGCCCTATAGTATACAGTGTTAAGAACTAGACACATATCAGCCAGCCCTATAGTATACAGTGTTAAGAACTAGCCCTATATACAGTGTTAAGAACTAGACACGTATCAGCCAGCCCTATATACAGTGTCAAGAACTAGACACGTATCAGCCAGCCCTATAGTATACAGTGTTAAGAACTAGCCCTAATAGATCTTATTCGATTGACGTAACTTGCGTACAGGCACGCCCACCGTCGCCATGTTGTTGACATAGCGCTGCAGCTCTCAAGCAAGCCCCCAGGAATAGCGCTGGGCTGTGAAGACATTTGAACATGGTGGCAAAGCTCTGTATTGCAAGTCACGTGATGCCATGCAGCCCAGAAAGGAAAATTCCCATCCACTTGCATGGGCCAGCTGTTAAACCCAGGGGAATTTTTTCCGGGTGTCACTCAAAGTATAAAACGACTCTTTTAATTATCAAATAATTTTTTATGGGGCATTTTTTCTTCAGAAGCCACTAAGAGCCGTATACGGGTGTATTTTCTTCTTTTAATACATCCATGGGTGGGAGGGGTGGGAGACGTCATGAAATATGTCATGGCACACATGCGCACTTCGCCTTAGGCTGCATGGTCAGGAAGTAAAACCAGGAAGAAAACCCATAGATATATATAAAGGCTAGATAGCTTACCCGCGCTGCCGGCCAATGGAGAGCGACGTCGTCGCATGGCGGCCATCTTGCTACAGGGAGCTACTAGGAGTTATGAGCATCTGTTGTTGGGTTAGTATGGCAACATCATATGATCATAACTCCTAGGGAAATGGATGAAACTGCATGAAACTTTGTGCCTGAATCCCTCTCATGGCATAGATGCTTCGGTTTAATTTTGGTGTAATTTGGAGCCCATCAGAAAAATAGTGTTTTTAGTGTTTTTTTTTTTTTTTTTGTCTATCTCGGGAACGGAATATGCTTGTAATAAACCAAACCGTTTGTAAATCCGTCAAGATTTCAGCGAGTTATGAGTATTTTTGTCTGTGCAGGTCACCAGCTACCATATAATGTACCAGAAAGGCACTGTAGCAAGATGGCGGCCGTTCAAGGACGCTGCTGACTCCGCCTTAAGCCATCTAGCCTTTATATATATCTATGAGAAAACCCCCCATGATGCCTTTATGCGCCAGTGAGCAGCCTCCGTCCGAATGCATGGGTGGGCGTGGCTCGTCCCCTATCCAGTTCTTTTAATACATCCATGCTCTCAAGTGACAGCCTATGTAAGAGCAGCATTTATAGGAAGCTATCCGCCGTTAGCGTTACCTGTATCATTCCTGTTGTGTTCGGATGGTGACCTGCGTTATACATGGCTGTAGTAATGACAGCAATAAAGTCCCCGTGGTTTGTTTCTATCTCTACCGTCCACAGACGTGAAGGGAGTGAGACTGAGGATACGTCAGCACAGGAGACTTGTGGATAGTTAGGAGAGACTGGTGAAACTTTCTGACAGCTCCTCACAGCAAAGTCTGTTCACCTCGTTTTTTCTTTTGCTTATTATTACAGGCATTAACGGCAGCATCCAAACAACAACTGTGGGTTTTTTATTGCTGTCATTACCACCGCTATTTTGTAATGGAACAGAAACGACAATAAGGCTGTTACTAGTTGTCAGCTGCAGCGCTGTGCGTGCAGGACGGTATGTCAACAATATGGTGCCGTCCAGGGTTAGCGAATAAGGTCTATAGTATACAGTGTTAAGAACTAGACACGACTTGCAGAGCAACAGACGTTTAATGAACGGTACTGTTCATATCAGAGGAAACAGAGAGATGTCTTTGAAGCCTTCCCAACGGCTTTCACTTCGCTCTGCTGTCATTAGATACTTTATTCTTCTACATGGGTTCTTTCAACTGGCAGGCATTGCAAAATAGCCATAGCCTGGCTGTCAATTCAAATGAATGCAGCAGGAGACACTGGCAGCTCACAGACGCAAAGGAGGCAAAGGAGAAACCTTCTCACCATCCTATAACTGCACTGTGATCAAGTGACTAATACTTCCACTGCCATGGGCTTCAAACACAACACCATTTTACGGATTATAAGTACATTAAAATACAAACAAAGGGAGAGAGTGAATATAAAGCGATGGGCTTGCATAAAGAGACAGTGGAGTCACATGTGCCGTGTGCGGAGTTGAAAAGTTCAAAAGAAAACCAATAAACCAATTCCCAATCTCGCAAAAGTAATTTACTTCATATAAATCTTGTTATTCTCCAAGTGAATCACATGTGTAACGATATCTTTCAAGCAAGCGTCAAATGACTGCATATCCTTAGGCAATGTACCGTGAATCTACAGGCAACATTCAAAGGAAATTATAGCTGAAACAGTTGTTCTATTGTGCAATAAAATATGAATAACACGGATACATTTACCTCACATCACATGGTCAGTTTATATCTTCTGCTTTATCCGTGTTACCGTCGGGTCGAGTGCTTAAGGAATGATCGACCTCTTTGTGAACTGTAGACGAACTTACAGTATTTATCCATGTGCTTTGATGCTATGGACGGATTACTTTGGAACAAATGACATCATCTGCCCCATCAGCTTCAATAAGGATTTGAACTCATCCTAAAGCCCCTGACTCTGACTGTGTCCACAGAGACGCTCACTTTTTCCCACTTTTAACTCACTTTTTTTCCTGGTTTAATTCACTTACTGAGGAACTCCACCCTTGGTGTGGATTATTAAGTAAAACAGGACTGCATGAAACATCTTAGCATCATAGACTGATCCAAAGATCTGCACAATTATAACCGAGAGTTTTTTAACGTGTCATAATCATAATTGTAGAGGAGTGTTGTGTCCCTTCCATAAAGCAAGCCTAAGCCCAACTTGATACGAGTAAATAGGAGAAGATCAAAGCAACATTCCCCCCTTATTTAATCGCTGCTACTTATTTCAACTCTGTGTTTTTCAGGTAATTAGCTATACTGAGATGTTTGATTCACCACACAAACTACATCACAGTGGAGGGTAGAAGCACTATCCAGTCCATACAAACTACATCACAGTGGAGGGTAGAAGCACTATCCAGTCCATATACACATTGATGTCAACGAGGCAGTGGACTGATATGTTTCACATTGAATTACATTCCATCATTTAGCAGCAGACGCTTTTGTCCAAAGCGACTTACAATCATGGGCTGAGATCACACTACAGGTTGTATACAAATGGATCAATAGGGCTATCTGGCTGCATGGGGCTCATTCTAGAAACCTCTGTTCTCTGACCCCTTTTGACCTCAATTGACCTTTTCAGTCCCATGTGGACTGATCACATTCAACCCCAACCGAGAGTGGAGCTGAAGACGAAACAAAACTCAGGAAAGGATGTGTGTTGCCTTTTAGCACACAGCAGCAGCAGCAGCAGCAGCAGCAGCAGCAGCAGCAGCAGGGCCTCCATGGAGTTTGGCCTGTATAAAGGGACAATAGCCACTTAAGATGTCTTTGTATGGCCATTTCTTGCATGTTTTCAGATCATAAATGGTAGCCCTATCTCCAGACCCTCAGCAGGAGTGTTGCCTGTCTGTCTGGATACCAAAGACACACCTGCCTGCCTCTAGAATAGCTCCAGGAAGGACATTCCTTCAGGAAGTCTTCATCGCTAGTGCATAAAGCTTGATTCTGAGCTGACTGCATTGTATTTAAATTATACTGCAGAGACTTTCCTAAAACATATCGCCGAGCATTTTCGACCTGGACTTTAATTTTCCATCT
>NC_139627.1:28656451-28658951 GCF_964638095.1 Poromitra crassiceps | reverse complement strand
AATAATAATAATAATAATAAACAGGCTAAAATATTATGCTGTGTGTGGTAGTTGAAACATAGTTTCAAGTTGACGTTTAATTATGTTTGTAGTTGAAACAAAAACATAAATACTGTAGGCTACATGAATGGAAATGTTTGATCATTATTAATATCTACTTTTAGAAATTATATAGGCTGAAATCAAATCACTGTGCATAATTGTGAAAGTGTCTTTATTGACAGATGAAAAGGCTGTTATTTACCCTTTGTCACCACCTGGTGAGTAAATATATGTGTAACTAAAACCATTAAAATTGACAACAGGTCTGCAACTTTTTTTCCCCATGTATCTACTTGGCTGGTTGGAAACCCCTGTGTTACATAACTGGACAGTCATGTAATTCAGGCTACAGCTCAAAAACCACGTTTTGGTATCACTAACCAAATCAATATTGAAAATTGATCGAATCGGAATCGAATCGAATCGAATCGAATCGAATCTAAATTAATCGATTCGCAACTTTGTGAATCGGAATCGAATCGATTCTTGAAATTTGAACCAATACCCAGCTCTATTCATGGGCCCTTCTTGAACTAACTTCTTTCTCTCTCTCTCTCTCTCTCTCTCTCTCTCTCTCTCTCAAAAAAACAAAAAAAAACTCAACTTTACCACTATTCCTTCAGAATTTGTAGCTGTCATAGCTGTGTTTCCATTACAGTTTTTCGCAAAATAATTGCGATATTTCTACAACTTCGACAATGTACAATTGCGACTTGTAGGCGTTTCCATTGAAGTTGAGTTTGAGTGACGGCGCACACACCTGAACGCAATTCCCCATTGCTGCAGCTGCCACAGTGATTACGCACGGGGATCTGCCCCAAATCCCGTCCCCTGCATGCTCAAATCCAACCAATGGTCAATGCAAATCACCACATGAAGTTACAACGCATATAAACGAGCCTGATTATCAATTCAAAATAAATGAGTGTCGTACCCTGCCCCAACATGTTGCTGGCTGCGGTGAATGCAGTGAGCGCGCGAGAGGCAGAGGAAAAAAGGTAGCCTACAACTGCGCGCACACAGACAGGCAGCCTGTCACCATGGAGCGATTTCTGTCATTAAACATGATCTATTTTCCCCAGCTCCGCTTTTGCACAACACTCGTCTTTCTGCTAGGTAGCGTTGCTTAAAAGTTTTCCACTTGCTGCGGAGGTTTTGCCACGGCTTATCGAACCCTTTCTCCCTCATTTTCCTTTCATTTTCCGCTCCTTTTCCAAAGGAGAAGATGGGTCACATGACATGCAAATGCGAAAAATGTGTTTCCATTCCACTTTTGCGATAAACTGCTATATCGACACGTCTGAAAAACCACCTCATGAGAGCGCAAAAACGTTTTGCGATATTTGGGAGGTTTTTCGAAATTTACCTGTTTCCATTGCCCAATTTATATTGCGATATTTAGATTTTGCGCATTTCTGAGTGTAATGGAAACACAATAGACTGTGTTACATAGTTGATTGCTCTATTGCTGACAAAAATGTGTTATTGTAAGTTGCTTTGGATAAAATGCCAAATGACGTAATGTAATGTAATGTAATGTGTGTGTGTGTGTGTGTGTGTGTGTGTGTGTGTGTGTGTGTGTGTGTGTGTGTGTGTGTGTGTGTGTGTGTGTGTGTGTGTGTGCCTCTCTCTCTCTCTCCCTCCCTCCCTCCCTCTTTCTACTTGGTGATTTCTGAAGCATAGGCTATGGCAAGCAAGCGGAATTTGGGGATTTGTTTGACTCACATTCCCCATAAAATCCTCTAGTAGCCTAAATAAGACAAGACTTTTTTTCCTCCTGTGGAAAATATAGGAGGCTATTCACCTTATGTAGAAGAGACAGTCTGGCTTGAGAGACTAACAGGAAGTGTAAACACAATCGGAGGTTTTGATTGTGTTTACACTTCCTGTGACTCATAAACCTAGTCTGACTCCTACGTGAGTCAAACTAGGTTTGACCTAGTCGTCAGACTAGCCGTCTGACTAGCCGTCAGACTAGTTTGAGCAGGTAAAACAGCCGGCATTTTGAATAGGAAGTCGTGACACAATGGGTCAAGTGGGCGGGGCTACATAAGGTGAATACAAGGGATCAGTGTTGGTAAACAAACAACTTATTGGGGGGGTAACTTTATAATGGGACCCATGGAGCCATGCAGGCTTGAGTGTCTCACTCTAGCCGGCTGTGCTGTTTACTAAATTCACTTCATTTTAAAAACTGCGACAGTTCACACAACTTTAAAACGACATACAGATATTATACATCGGGGCAGTGGCAGAGACGGTTAGAGAAGCGAGCTTGTGATGATTGTGTGTGTGAATGTGAACAGGGCGCTCGTGAAAAAGAGAACATTGCTCTCAGTGAGACTCCCCTGAATAAATAAACGTAAAAAAAATATTAATAATACATCAGACTCTTGAGCTACTTCTGCTCTCACTCAGAATGTCAAAATATAAGCGATGTGATGTATCGTTTTTTAAG
>NC_139627.1:28646451-28651451 GCF_964638095.1 Poromitra crassiceps | reverse complement strand
AAATGGTTTTAAAATCCAACTGTTAACATCTATGTTAAATTCTGATGCCATGATAAAACACTTGCTTGTATTATCAATTTATTTGGTCTAAATTCAGAATTTTATTTTTTAGAAAAATTAATAGTCAGATAGTCACAAAAGACAATAGTCTGGAAACAAATATTTTTCCATACTCTACTTTTTCAAGACCTGGAAAATACTAAAATCAAATCCCATACTTTTCCATACTTGCGTAGGAACCCTGTAGTTGGTATATGATCACTTTAAACAGGCTATTGCAATGCAATAAGAAACACACACAGTGAAAGCTTTCATTGAAAGTGAATGGCTGTGTAGTGTGTCTCATACATAAAGAGAGGGACAGGGAGTCCTGGGCTATGGGAGTGACCTGACCTGACCTGACCTGATGTGAGTGTCTCTCTACCAAAGGCAGTCGCACCTTTGCTAATAATAATGAAGAGATAATGAGAGATCCAACCTCAGAGGTATCACTCCAATCAAAGGTGTGAAAACAAAACACACGTTCAAACAAACACCTGGTGCAACTCTTGCTTCATGCTCTGTCCTGAGTGGTCTGGTTCAAGTGACCTACTGAGCATTTTCTCTTTTAGTCCGGTTTGTTTGGGTCGCTGAGAAACATTCAAACTCGGGTGCTGATAATATAGAGAGGGTGGCAAAAAATGGATATAGACTAATTTACTTGGTAACAGGAACATATGGCTAACATTAGGCATCCAACAATAACTGTAACCTATTTTTCAATAACAGAATACAACAGAATGACAGTCATGCACAAAAAAGGATTGTTCACAAGTCCCAAACCTCAAGTCCAAGCCAAGTCTCAAGTAGGGATGCACACAATTAATCGAAACTTGATTAATTGCTTGTTAAGGATTTACTAGAGCAAAGAAAAATTACTCGATCAAAACAAAACATAAAACCAATGCATTAAATGGTGTTTTCAAATCATTTTTCAATGATCCTCCAGAGGGCGCAATGATATCACTGTAACAGACTGTTCAGCGTGTATGCGAGGCTCTGTGTTTGTCCCCTCGAGAGTTGCCGTACAATAGGAAGTGGGGGACTTTGTTGTTGACCACAGAGCCGCTTAGTGCTAACGCTAGGCGCTAACTGAGAATAAATGTGGAAACGTGTTATAACGTTACAGCCTGACTCTCGTTTATTGTTTTAACAAAGTGTAAGTAATAGGCGGACCCGGACACTCGGCTACATCACTAGCCCTTTTCAGACAAGTCATAAGATGCTGTTCAAGTAGAACAGTGTTCATTCGGATAAATTGGCTCGCCTGGAGTAACCTCGCGTCACAATCTGCGTGGGTAAGTGAGCCCCTGCGGCCGTGACGGGGATTCTGGGCAAATGTTGACATGTCTAAAAAGTTATGCCTCCACGTTTTTATGTGTTTCATAGCGTAGGCTATGCTATGCAATGCTGTGAGAAATATACAATAAGTTGCTGCTGCATAAATAAACGTTTTATTGAGGAAAAAACGCATTTGGTATGGTTTGGAAACTTTTGTAATTTTAATTACAATTAATCGATTGATTGATTGTTAACGTTACCAATGATCGAGTTTGGAATTTGCGGAAAATGTGCATCCCTAGTCTCAAGTCTTTGAGGACACATCTCAAGTCAAGTCTCAAGTCACTGGGTGCGTGACTCAACTGCGACTTTAGTCCAAGTCCCCACCTCTGGTGTGTGTGTGCGTTCCTCTCTTATGTGAAGTTAGAAAGAGCAGAGGAGAAGAGGGGACGGACACATGGAATAGGAAATAAAAAAGATGGCATGACACCGATAGAAGGAGAAGAAGTCTGCCAACGATAAGAGAGGAGAGCAGACACGTTTGAAAGAGGAGACGAGGGAGCAAGAGAGAGAGAGACAGAGAGAGATGGAGAGAAAGGGAAAGGAGGGTGGCATTTGGCGTGCTGTCTGTGTTTTCTCATAATGCCGAATAATGATGTGGCCTATAAAAGACTGGCACACAGCAGGACGCGGTGGAGAGAGAGAAGAAGAAGATGGAGACAGAGAGAGAGAGGAAGAGGAGATGGAGAGAGAGAGAGGAAGAGAGGAAGAGGAGAGGCATGGTGAAGGAAGGTGAGAAGAGCGGAGAGAGGGAGAGTAGAAAGAAGAGAGGAGAGAGCAGAGGGGAAGGGGAGAGGAGGTATAGCTATCACGATGATTTGAGCCTGCCCCCAACAGACCCTGACACTGCACTTTTCTCCAAGCAGCTGTGTGTGTGTGTGTGTGTGTGTGTGTGTGTGTGTGTGTGTGTGTGTGTGTGTGTGTGTGTGTGTGTGTGTGTGTGTGTGTGTGTGTGTGTGTGTGTATGTGTGTGTGTGTGTGTGTGTGTGTGTGTGTGTGTGTGTCCACACTCCAAAGACTCTGAAATAGAGATCTTGCTCTGTGCAGCGAGCTAAAGAGACAAATTTGATTTAGACAAGCAACTGCAGTCCCAAAAGGTGCCGGGCCAACAGGGCCACGGCCACTTTATACGTGTGATTTAGTAGAGCTTCTTCAGCCGCAGGTATCTCATTAGTCGCTTCATAGAAGCCCAACAGATAGCATCAGTGATGAAGTGGTAAATAAAAATGTGGGTAACCTATGACCCCCAGACGGTGATCATCCTCAGGCAAACAACCACAATAAACAAAGATGAAGTCGTATATATTTACACATAATTCACATAGATTTCACATCTTCCTGAGATGTGAAATCTATGTGCTGTAGAGAGGGCGGCAGGCTTTCTTGGTTGCATTGACGTCAATGCAGAAGTAATGAAAATGTCCCAATCGTGTGTGTTTTTGTCTCTCTGTTGTTTGTTGAGGACCGCAATGGAAACAAGCGAGTGCTTTTTATAGCCAGGCTTTATTGTGTTTTTATCCTCGGTGATTGTCTGTCCCCTGTATCTTTGTTGACATTTCACCAAATAAATCAATCAATCAATCAAAAAAAAACTGCAGTTCCTCAAATGGCCACTTGAGGCTGGCTGCAGAAGTTAGTCCCCATAGAGCCAACAGTCACGTGACTTTTCGCGACGTTTCCCGCCCCGGAAGTAAGTTCTCCATTCATTTTCTCCATAGACATTTTGAAAATCCTTATCCACCTTATTTTTGAATGCCCCGCTGTACAAATAATTGTGGGTACAAGTTCCGGTTTAACGTGACTTATTGTTGCAGCTTGCCATTTCCTAAAACGGTATTATACTTGACTTGAAAAGATGGCCGCCTACACTCCCTTGTACCCTGGCTGAATTGAACATAACTTGGCCAATAAGTATGTAACATACCAAATAAAACAAACAGTAATGTCTTTATTTGATGTAGAATGCAGAGGACATGTAACTGTTTCGTTAAACTCGCGTTCCAGGAATATTGTATTTACTGCACTGCTCTAAAATAACGTTAGTGGCGCGCGGCTCAGAGAGCCTGTTCGTCCTAGAAGCCACTCGCTTTGCGCCAGAAGACAATCGATTTGGGGGTGGAACACGCCAGGATTGGCCAACGCCAGTGCCCAGAACTGTCGAATCAAATCATCGACAGAGATGCTATGGCCCCCTCACAGTATTCTCAGTATGCAGAGATAGATAGAACGTTAGAAATATAGCCAGCCACGTTATAAACAACTAACCAATGCTGGTGGGTCCGTATCGAAACGGTTTTGCCCGAAATGGTTAAAAGTTATATCAATTTGGTCATTCAGTGGCGTTTTACTGCCATGTAACATAACTAACTAGCGGCTAATATTAGCCACAGTAGGCGAGTATGCGAGTACCCATGAATGCACTGCGCTCTTAAAGGGATATTTATCGACGATATTTTTGCCAAGCTGGAGCTGATTAGTGATTTGCTCCGTTCGCCCAGACGGCTGTCAAGCTGTCAGCAACAAGGCTGGGAGGATTAGACCGGAAGAAGCACCCATAGGCATCATGGCCGCTAGAAATAAGGTGGATATAACGAGTTTTAAGGCCGGAACCAAGCCAACCCGTGACCTACTGAATCGTGACATAAAACATTCGGTTTGGGCAAGAACAAAAAATAACAACGGGGGGGAATCTAATTTTATCTTTTTCTAAATGTCTATAGAGAAAATGACGGGACGGGTGACTGTTGAGCTCTCTTCCCCCGATGTTAAAATGTCCGAGTTTACAGCATAAATAAATGTGTTTACAGCCTGGTTCAAAACAGGCTTTTGGTCTATGTAGCTAATTTCACCTTTCATGACAACTGTAGATAATAGATTTATGCCGGCCTAAAAGTAGGTGTTCTGCAAATAAAAGAGTGAGAAACTTTAGGTTGTTTTTTCTTTCAACATAGATAATTAAAAGATGTTCTTCAAGAATATGGCCAGAGAAAGCTTTTGGTGTCATATCGAGTCTTTTTTTGTCTTATTTTTTTAAATGGACGGCTTAGCCCCCGTTCACACAGGACGCCGAAGCAACCCTCAACCTAAGCTCAACCTACGCTGAAGCCACAAGTTTCATTTAGGCGTCCTTGTTAACAGGCGAAGCCGTTCACAACACCCAAAGCCGTTCAGACACGCTGAAGCCACGCTCACGCCTTGCTCATGCGATCGTTCAGGATTCACGCCTATTTTCCAAGCCTGAAGCGTGAAGCTTGAAGCTGCCAGGCATGAAGTCAATGGGAGTCGTGCAAGGTGTTCAAGGTGCACCGAGGAGGCGCTGAGAGGAAAAGAGAAGGCTTCTTGTGTGAACGGTGAGGCGTCAGTTCAGCTTGTGCCTGCCTCAAGCTTCGGCTCTGCTACGTTCGGCGTCCTGTGTGAACAAGGGCTAACTCATTCACAGGGTTTGATGTTGTCGATGAAACCAAGTGCTGCAAAGATGGCGTGGAAATGAGATGTTTCTCTGTGAGATGGAGGCTGGTGTGCATGCAAAGTCAAAAGCCATAGTGTAACACCAGGTTAAATCTGCCACTTGTCCACAGCCACAGGCCCTCACCATGGACTTCCTTTCTCATCTGTCCTCT
>NC_139627.1:28628951-28641451 GCF_964638095.1 Poromitra crassiceps | reverse complement strand
CACACACACACACACACAGTGAGGAAGCCATTGAGATAGCAGAGATAGTGCGGCAGAGCGGATCCACTTGTCAGCAGCTATAAGTCAGTGCCATGCCAGACACAATGCCAGCCTTTCACTGCCATAGCTGCACAGTGACAAAGATGGGACACCCATATATATCAATGACACCCAACAGCATAACACACTGCTGCACACAACTCTATTGTATTAGCTCTATAGAGCTCAGTGTCCACCACTCTGACTGTCCTGTTTGATGGACTGCAGTGGAGTGAGAGCTGAAACTCTCCACTGTATTAGATCTGTTGTGAGGCGTCAGTTAATCCATCATGGTGGACATAAGCACTATCTGTGTTAAGCATTATATCTCTTCACTCCCAAAATAGTCACACTTTGTGACTATTGTAGTAGGACACAGCAAGCTATATATATATATATATATATAAATATATAAATATATATATATATATATATATATATAAATATATAAATATATATATATATATATATATATATATATATATATATATATATATATATATATATATATATATATATATATATATATATAAATATATAAATATATATATATATATATATATATATATATATATATATATATATAAATATATAAATATATATATATATATATATATATATATATATATATATATATATATATATATATATATATATACATAAAATCCGTCCTTGTCTATAACTGTGTTAACCTACAGTATATATATCAGTCAGGCTCTAGAGCAGTGGTTCTCAAACTTTTTCACATCAAGGACCCCTAAACTGACACAAATTAGACCACAGACCCCCATCTGATAAGATGTTGTCCAGGGTCCCCGATCTGATGAGAGTTTCGCTTTTACATGTTTTACAGAAAGTGTTTGAAACCCATGACCAAAATAGTCATTTATTCTGTCATTGTGTTACTTATGGATGGAATTATAGTGAAAATAAATTATTCCCCTTTTTGCTGGGGACCCCCTGGAACGCCCTCGAGGACCTCTGGGGGTCCCCGGACCCCACTTTGAGAAGCACTGCTCACTCAGTAAAGCTGTTCTGTAAGTTGCTGGTCTATCTGTGCCAGCAGCCACCCCGCTGTGTCATGGCGTTATTTATTGCCACTGTGTTGAGAGGGGTGACATAGCCAAGTCAAACTACTCAGCAGAATACAACATGTATACTTCTATAAATAGCCTGGCTACTGTAAACCTACTCTGAGACACGGGACACACACGCACACACAGCATAAACACTTTATCAAGCACTCTCTCTTAAGCAAATTCATTCTGCAGTGCAACTAGACACAAAGTCAAACAAACACACTCTCATATACTAAGAATACTGTAAAATAGTCCTACTGTAAATGTCTGGTGACCTGGTGAAAGCAGTAACGGGTAGGCATCCGTGAAATTGTACAAATCAAGATCTCATATATATATACATATATATATATATATATATATATATATATATATATATATATACTGTACTGTATACTGTACTGTAGCTACTGTAACTATGCCTCTGTATCAACTTACTGTAGCTACTGTAACTATGCCTCTGTATCAACTTACTGTAGCAACTGTAGCTACTGTAACTATGCCTCTGTATCAACTTACTGTAGCTACTGTAACTATGCCTCTGTATCAACTTACTGTAGCTACTGTAACTATGCCTAGTCTGTATCAACTTACTGTAGCAACTGTAGCTACTGTAACTATGCCTCTGTATCAACTTACTGTAGCAACTGTAGCTACTGTAACTATGCCTCTGTATCAACTTACTGTAGCAACTGTAGCTACTGTAACTATGCCTCTGTATCAACTTACTGTAGCAACTGTAGCTACTGTAACTATGCCTCTGTATCAACTTACTGTAGCTACTGTAACTATGCCTCTGTATCAACTTACTGTAGCTACTGCTACTATGCCTCTGTATCAACTTACTGTAGCTACTGTAACTATGCCTCTGTATCAACTTACTGTAGCTACTGTAACTATGCCTAGTCTGTATCAACTTACTGTAGCTACTGTAACTATGCCTCTGTATCAACTTACTGTAGCTACTGTAACTATGCCTCTGTATCAACTTACTGTAGCTACTGTAACTATGCCTCTGTATCAACTTACTGTAGCTACTGTAACTATGCCTCTGTATCACCTTACTGTACTGTAGCTACTGTAACATGCCTCTGTATCAACTTACTGTAGCTACTGTAACTATGCCTCTGTATCAACTTACTGTAGCTACTGTAACTATTAGGGGTGGGGGAAAAAATCGATTAACTTAAGTATCGCGATTTTTAATGTCACGATTTTTTTTTTTTTTTTTTTTTTTACTTTTTCAGAACATAAAGAAAACAAAACAAGAACAGGAAAAAAGAAAAGAAAAAACATATATACATACATTCAACATTACAATGCTACAAAATGTCAAAATGTGCTTACAAATCGATTAAAAAAAAATATATATATATATATATATACTGTGCAAAGGATCCCAAAGAAACTCAAATACCGCTTTTAGCCTGATCAAAATAGGTCAGGAACGGGTCCCAAATAACGGAAAATTTCCTTAGAGAATTTGACCTCTGGACCTCGGCGCTATTACGGGCCTTAACCGCAAAAAAACGTGCCTTGCGCCTGTTTCGGCAAGATAGCAATAGGCTTTAGGCTGCCAAATGCGCTTTAGGCCGAATGGGCGTGGCGCAGTCCCAAAGTGGGCGTGTCGGCGCTAAATACCAGCCTAGTGATATCTTGGGACCTGGCCTACATTTAGCGCTTTGCGCTTTTGAAAAGCAGGCCTATTCTGTTCCTTCACTGCTTCTTCTCTGTCACCCTTCTCTCTCTCTCTCTCTGAGTTCCCAGCATGCATTGTGTTTCTTCATTTCGCTACTAAATAGCCACCAAATGAGCCAAAATAGATATAAAAGGTAGTTCTAAATTAATGTGTAATGGTAACACAGCCTGCCATTGTCAACATTTCAATATTGGACCAAATAAAACATCGAAATGAAAACACCACCCTATGTGAAACATATATGTCCTCCTGGGCCTATATATACCCCTTGTCGAGTTAACGTGATTTAGAGAAGTAACAGCGGAACGCGCTTCGGAACGCGCTTCTAATGGCATCTGCTATACTGTGATGTCCCTCCAATAACTTGGCCCTATTTCACATTTAGTTTTACAATAAAAACACATTTATGCAATGACTTGACATAATGTAGGGTATATTTATGTGCATCATCCTTCCTGCAGCAGGCGAGAGAAAATGATATCTTTCTGGACAAACTTTCACCAATCTAATAGGCTATATTTTTCTAGCTGATGCATAGAACATTATTTTCACTTTGATCTTGCTATAGTGTAGCGTATTTACATGCTTGCAGTAGGCTATTTAAACTGCAGTTAGATTGGTTTGAGAAGCATCATAATATGGAATAATAGCCGATATATGGAGACAGACGGGATGAAGGGAGGTGGGGGGGGGGGGATCAGAGGCTTGGGTTTCATCTGGTTTTGCGGGACCAGTGGAATTGGAGCTAAAAAGGCAAGCGTGCCATTCGTTTATTGCACTTATCCAATGAGCATGACAGTGCATAATTTTACGCCTAAAAGGCGTGGTTGTAATGCTTTGGGCTGCATCTAGCGCCAGCACGACGATATCAAGTGCGCCTGTCCACGCCCACTGCTTTGATCTGCGCCTGCCGCTCGGCCTAGAAACTGCGCCGATGCAACGATAGGGCCAGTCTCTCCATACGTATAACTGAGATCATGTCTGTCAGCCACAGCTGAAAAGAAGGTGGAGAGGAGGACTTCCATTCCTTCAAAATTAGTTTCTTGGCAACTGTCATTCCCTGTGTCAGAGATTGCTGCACGGCCGTTGGGAGGAGCAAAGAGGACTCCGAGCAGCCAAAGATGGCGAGTTCCGCCTCCAGTTGGAGGGTTATTTTGTAGGCCTTAGAGTACCAGTCAAATATTTTGGCCCAGAATCCTGATAGTGAAGGGCAAAACCAAAAAGCATGGGACAGTGTGCCCTCCGACACCCGACACCTATCACATAGTGGTGAGACCGAAGGATATATCTTGTGTAACCTATGCTTGGAGTAATGAAGACGGCGAGCAACTTTAAATTGGATAAGTTGATGTCTACTATTAATTGAACAGAGCTGGACCACAGACAGACTCCTGTCCCATATGATTTCAGACAGATCCACACCAAGTTCAATGTCACGATTTTTTGAATCGATCTTTTATTCCAGAATCGATAATCGCAAAAAAAAAGAAAAAAAAAAAAGAATTGGGTGCCCACAGTCAGGCCACTCACTGAACAGCAGGCCAGGCGCCGCCTACTGGTTTACTAGTGGTTTTATTACTTTATTAGTTAGTCTGAAGTAATAATTACACTTCAGGGTTAAAGTGGGTGCATCTCATTGTAAAATTGGACTTGGCCCAAATTGGGCTTCAAACGGACACATTTCACGCCCGTCGGCCCATATCGGCCTGGCCTGCTTGGTATCTAATGCCCGGCCTGAATTATGATCCCAGTCCGCCCCTGTTTTTAACTATATCGCCCAGCCCTACTCATGATATAATATACAGTCTCTAGTGTATGATTCAACTTTTCCCATGTTCTAATCTAGTGTTAAAGGCCCAATCCGTCAAAACTCACTATTACTGACGCCGGTGGCCGTTAGTGTAACTGAAGGCAGCGTGTGAACGAGCTGACGCGCGGGCACCATACTCGCACGCACACAAGCAGTTGCCTGGCAACAGCAGAGCTGTTCGTTGCTTTGTAACGTTAACTCATAAAAGTCACTTGAAAACGGCAACCTGGACAATTTATCGGTCAGATCAGCCTCGAGATGCCCAGGAAGGATTCTGGATGAATTAGGGGACGTTATTGTGGCATGTTTGGTCGTGTTTTGGCTTGCGTTGGCTGCGGGCAAGTCGATACTCATGTTAGCAAAAGCCAGGAAATAGCCTGCTCCCCCCTGTATGTACGGTAATGCCTGGAGTTGACCAAACTGAACAATCAAACAATGTTTCATAAGCATAACAGTAACGTTAGGCATATTTAGGACTGTTAAATTCATTATCCACACAAGACGGTAACGTTATTAGTGGGGCTGGTGGTAATTTCTATAAATGTAAATTAATATTAGTTAGCCGCGATTAGCATCAAGCTAACATTACTAGTATGTGCAGTCCCACTGCAGTCAGAGCCTGCTGGCTGCGGGAAGTGGACGGATACTCATGTTAGCACAAGCCAGGAAATAGCCTGCTCCCCCTGTATGTACGGTAGCCTACCGTCAAACAATGTACCGTAAGCATAACAGACAGTAGGCTAACGTTAGGCATATTTCCGACTGTTAGATTCATTATCAACACAAGACAGTAACGTTATTAGTGGGGCTGGTGGTAATTTCTATAAATATAGCTAAATCTATTAGTTAGCCGCGTATAGCATCAAGCTAACCAATCACCACCGCAGCTAAATGCAGTCAAACAATAATGTTCCATGACCATAAGCATAACGGTAGTAACGTTAGGGTTGCATTACTTCACACAAGAAGGTAATGTTAGCAGAGTTTCTGACCAGGTGGTCAGATACTTGTACTACGGAGTGACAGTAAAAATCTTGAATCTTGAAAATCCATTAGCAAGCAGCTAACGTTATCTGGTCAAAACCACATTACACTAGCTACAAGCAGCAAGTTCCCTTCATGAACCGAAAACACAGTCCTGACTCTAGTTTCCCCCCGATGTCGGTCACATTGCTGCTGTCTGGCCAGACGGGCTTCATTAGATAAATATTTATTTATTTAGTCTGGACTTTTTCTGGAGTCTGTGTTTGTTGTTTCCTTTAGCTAGCAGCTAGCGACGAGCGTAACGTTAAAAGCTACTTCAGCCATTTCCTGTTAGCGTCTAGGACAAGAGACAAGCTCGACGTGAACGCGCGAGACATCACATCCTCTAGCTGTGGCGGGAGATGCTATCCACTTCGAAACTGCGGTTTTCCATGTATCTTCTGAACGGCTGGTCGGAGAGAAACGCCCCTGGTCGCCATGTTTAAGTGACGTCAAGGCGCATTCACTCAGTGCCAATAATAAACACTTTGTGCACATTTATTTCTCGCCAAAACCAACGGAATGGGCCTTTAAAAAGCAAACAAACTGAAAAAAGGAAAAAAAGAAAAAAGAAACAAAAATCGCAATAAATCGTAATATCGAATCGCAATAATCGTAGAATCGCAATACTTAAGAATCGCAATATATATCGAATCGGCACCCAAGTATCGTGATAGTATCAAATCGGGAGATAAGTGAATCGCCACAGCCCTAGTAACTATGCCTCTGTATCAACTTACTGTACTGTAGCTACTGTAACTATGCCTCTGTATCAACGTATCTAGTATGATGTCAGCTCTCAGTATGCGCCATTGCATCTTATAAAACACTGTAACATCTATTTATCTTCGAATAAGATGCATCCCCTGCCCATTGTGCAAGTGGAATTCTCTTCCTCTCATGAGATATTAAAATATATTAAATCAAGTAGCCAAATCTCTGACTCAAGGACTCTTCTGAACAGAATCACAGAATCTGCACTTCTATTATCTGTAAAAAAAAGAAAAGAATGAAAACTGATGTTGGCCCACTTGTTTCCCAAAACACCAGTCCCTGTCACATATTCAAAAGCAGATACTCTAGCATGCATGGATCCAAAAATGCAAATGGATATAGACACATTTTTGTATACAGTATAGACTGCCAATTATGTACACTTGCACACACACACACACACACACACACCCACACACACACCCCCACACACACACACACACACACACACACACACACACACACACACACACACACACACACACACACACACACACACACACACACACACACACACACACAGAATGACTGACACTTTGGCATCAATTTCTGGACCCCACCTCACACTGTCTGCGAACAATTACTGATCACTTAGTGTGTGTGTGTTTGTGTGTGTGTGTGTGTGTGTGTGTGTGTGTGTGTCTCTCTCTCTCTCTCTCTCTCTCTCTATCTCTCAGTGTCTCTCTCACTCTCCCTCTCTGCTCCCTCTCTCCCTCATGCTGTAAACCATCTAGTCCAGTCTATCTCCTCCTATCTGGTTGCAGTCTCCCTGGTGACATCCAGTAATACAGGAGTAGAGTTACGAGTCCTATGTAACCCAGCCAGACCAGTTACATCTCAACACCACCTGGATTAGTGTTTAACCAGTCAGGAATCTCACAGCAGCCAAGGCCAAACACCACTTTTAGCCCACTGGTTAGCTAACTATGTATGGAGGAAAATGTGAGATACCAGAAGGATACCAGAGGTGAATAATCTGGAGTTTTATTAAATCTGATTCTTTAACCCCTTTAGATTGGGATGAGAAATGTTTTGTTGGTTGTTGTTGGGATAGGTCAGAAAAAGACAAGAGTAGCCTACACATATGTTTTCATTCGAGTTGGTTGCAGGAGAAGATTGGAGGAAAGCTAGTGAAGCCCTATTGCTTTTTAGATGACCCCATGACTCATTCCTACCTGCATGCCTTCCTCCACTCTCACCTATAGCTTCAGACACTTCCTCCACTCTCACCTATAGCTTCAGACACAACCTCCACTCTCACCTATAGCTTCAGACACAACCTCCACTCTCACCTATAGCTTCCAGACACTTCCTCCACTCTCACCTATAGCTTCCAGACACTTCCTCCACTCTCACCTATAGCTTCAGACACTTCCTCCACTCTCACCTATAGCTTCCAGACACTTCCTCCACTCTCACCTATAGCTTCCAGACACGTCCTCCACTCTCACCTATAGCTTCAGACACTTCCTCCACTCTCACCTATAGCTTGACACATCCTCCACTCTCACCTATAGCTTCAGACACATCCTCCACTCTCACCTATAGCTTCAGACACTTCCTCCACTCTCACCTATAGCTTCAGACACATCCTCCACTCTCACCTATAGCTTCAGACACTTCCTCCACTCTCACCTATAGCTTCAGACACTTCCTCCACTCTCACCTATAGCTTCAGACACTTCCTCCACTCTCACCTATAGCTTCAGACACTTCCTCCACTCTCACCTATAGCTTCAGACACTTCCTCCACTCTCACCTATAGCTTCAGACACTTCCTCCACTCTCACCTATAGCTTCAGACACTTCCTCCACTCTCACCTATAGCTTCAGACACTTCCTCCACTCTCACCTATAGCTTCAGACACTTCCTCCACTCTCACCTATAGCTTCAGACACTTCCTCCACTCTCACCTATAGCTTCAGACACATCCTCCACTCTCACCTATAGCTTCAGACACATCCTCCACTCTCACCTATAGCTTCAGACACTTCCTCCACTCTCACCTATAGCTTCAGACACATCCTCAACTCTCACCTATAGCTTCAGACACATCCTCCACTCTCACCTATAGCTTCAGACACATCCTCCACTCTCACCTATAGCTTCAGACACATCCTCCACTCTCACCTATAGCTTCAGACACTTCCTCCACTCTCACCTATAGCTTCCAGACACTTCCTCCACTCTCACCTATAGCTTCAGACACTTCCTCCACTCTCACCTATAGCTTCAGACACTTCCTCCACTCTCACCTATAGCTTCAGACACTTCCTCCACTCTCACCTATAGCTTCAGACACATCCTCCACTCTCACCTATAGCTTCAGACACTTCCTCCACTCTCACCTATAGCTTCAGACACTTCCTCCACTCTCACCTATAGCTTCAGACACTTCCTCCTCTCTCACCTATAGCTTCAGACACTTCCTCCACTCTCACCTATAGCTTCAGACACATCCTCCACTCTCACCTATAGCTTCAGACACATCCTCCACTCTCACCTATAGCTTCAGACACATCCTCCACTCTCACCTATAGCTTCAGACACTTCCTCCACTCTCACCTAGCTTCCAGACACTTCCTCCACTCTCACCTATAGCTTCAGACACTTCCTCCACTCTCACCTATAGCTTCAGACACTTCCTCCACTCTCACCTATAGCTTCAGACACATCCTCCACTCTCACCTATAGCTTCCAGACACTTCCTCCACTCTCACCTAGCTTCCAGACACTTCCTCCACTCTCACCTATAGCTTCAGACACTTCCTCCACTCTCACCTATAGCTTCAGACACTTCCTCCACTCTCACCTATAGCTTCAGACACTTCCTCCACTCTCACCTATAGCTTCCAGACACGTCCTCCACTCTCACCTATAGCTTCAGACACTTCCTCCACTCTCACCTATAGCTTCAGACACTTCCTCCACTCTCACCTATAGCTTCCAGACACTTCCTCCACTCTCACCTATAGCTTCAGACACTTCCTCCACTCTCACCTATAGCTTCAGACACTTCCTCCACTCTCACCTATAGCTTCCAGACACATCCTCCACTCTCACCTATAGCTTCAGACATTTCCTCCACTCTCACCTATAGCTTCAGACACATCCTCCACTCTCACCTATAGCTTCAGACACATCCTCCACTCTCACCTATAGCTTCAGACACTTCCTCCACTCTCACCTATAGCTTCAGACACTTCCTCCACTCTCACCTATAGCTTCAGACACTTCCTCCACTCTCACCTATAGCTTCAGACACTTCCTCCACTCTCACCTATAGCTTCAGACACTTCCTCCACTCTCACCTATAGCTTCAGACACTTCCTCCACTCTCACCTATAGCTTCAGACACTTCCTCCACTCTCACCTATAGCTTCAGACACATCCTCCACTCTCACCTATAGCTTCAGACACTTCCTCCACTCTCACCTATAGCTTCAGACACTTCCTCCACTCTCACCTATAGCTTCAGACACTTCCTCCTCTCTCACCTATAGCTTCAGACACTTCCTCCACTCTCACCTATAGCTTCAGACACATCCTCCACTCTCACCTATAGCTTCAGACACATCCTCCACTCTCACCTATAGCTTCAGACACATCCTCCACTCTCACCTATAGCTTCAGACACTTCCTCCACTCTCACCTATAGCTTCAGACACATCCTCCACTCTCACCTATAGCTTCAGACACATCCTCCACTCTCACCTATAGCTTCAGACACATCCTCCACTCTCACCTATAGCTTCCAGACACTTCCTCCACTCTCACCTAGCTTCCAGACACTTCCTCCACTCTCACCTATAGCTTCAGACACTTCCTCCACTCTCACCTATAGCTTCAGACACTTCCTCCACTCTCACCTATAGCTTCAGACACTTCCTCCACTCTCACCTATAGCTTCAGACATTTCCTCCACTCTCACCTATAGCTTCAGACACATCCTCCACTCTCACCTATAGCTTCAGACACTTCCTCCACTCTCACCTATAGCTTCAGACACTTCCTCCACTCTCACCTATAGCTTCAGACACTTCCTCCACTCTCACCTATAGCTTCAGACACATCCTCCACTCTCACCTATAGCTTCAGACACTTCCTCCACTCTCACCTATAGCTTCAGACACTTCCTCCACTCTCACCTATAGCTTCAGACACTTCCTCCACTCTCACCTATAGCTTCAGACACTTCCTCCACTCTCAGACACTTCCTCCACTCTCACCTATAGCTTCAGACACTTCCTCCACTCTCAGACACTTCCTCCACTCTCACCTATAGCTTCAGACACTTCCTCCACTCTCAGACACTTCCTCCACTCTCACCTATAGCTTCAGACACTTCCTCCACTCTCAGACACTTCCTCCACTCTCACCTATAGCTTCAGACACTTCCTCCACTCTCACCTATAGCTTCAGACACTTCCTCCACTCTCACCTATAGCTTCAGACACTTCCTCCACTCTCACCTATAGCTTCAGACACTTCCTCCACTCTCAGACACTTCCTCCACTCTCACCTATAGCTTCAGACACTTCCTCCACTCTCACCTATAGCTTCAGACACTTCCTCCACTCTCACCTATAGCTTCAGACACATCCTCCACTCTCACCTATAGCTTCAGACACTTCCTCCACTCTCACCTATAGCTTCAGACACTTCCTCCACTCTCACCTATAGCTTCAGACACTTCCTCCACTCTCACCTATAGCTTCAGACACTTCCTCCACTCTCACCTATAGCTTCAGACACTTCCTCCACTCTCACCTATAGCTTCAGACACTTCCTCCACTCTCACCTATAGCTTCAGACACTTCCTCCACTCTCACCTATAGCTTCAGACACTTCCTCCACTCTCACCTATAGCTTCAGACACTTCCTCCACTCTCACCTATAGCTTCCAGACACTTCCTCCACTCTCACCTATAGCTTCAGACACATCTGCAACCAAGCAACTATTAGATGTATTTGCTTGCACCCATGCATCATTCATTGGTTACAATAATCAACAGATTCTCATGCCATTTTGGTGACATCTTTCGTGCTAATTGTATTGGTCACTTTGTGGTGTTTTTGCACTTTGCACTTCCAAGAAATAACATGTATGTTCTGTTGATCTGTTGACAACGTTTGGGTTTCCGGAGCTCTTTTCTTTGTCGGTTTAGCCATTGTGGCTATCTCTTTCATGAATTGGAAATTGAATTGTGAATAGGTGTGATTCAAACAGTAACCAAATGACATTTATATGTCATTTATATCACATTTATACTTCTTCTACCCTTTCTTTTCTCACTACGGCGTGTTTTATCATCTCCTCTCCTCTCCTCTCCTCTCCTCTGGCAGGCAGCCTACACTGCCACCAGAATTGCTCATCTACTCAACATGCTCAACAGTGATGACCTACAACTCAGAGAAATGGCCCGTGCCTCACTCTTTCTACACCTGCAGCGTCGCAAGATACCACTGAGGAGAACGAGCCACAATTCCTGGGATTCAAAAGAAAAGAAGTGATGCTGACCCACACTATATCCTACACCCAACCCCCCGAGACAAAGAGACAATAGCACATATCCTAAACGGCTGCAGCCAATACAAAGGACTTTACATAAGCAGGCACGACCGCCTGGTGGATCTGGTGTCAAACAGCATCAGAGAAGTACAGGACAATACAACACAAATGCACAAACACAGCACTGTCAAACTGGACTGGTTCAATCACAACACCACCGACAACAACACACTGCACAATATCCCAAATACCCCAGACATTGTTTTCATCAATGAAAGCAGAAAGTCAGTCACCATCATTGAAATAGCCTGCTCTTTTGATCTGTACATGGACACCTGCTTCACAACCAAACTCATGAAATATCAGCCCTTGGTAGAATATATATTACAACTCTAGGCTACAGCTGCCAACTCATTGTGCTTGTGTTTGGGAGTCTGGGGCATGTCCACAAACTCCTGCTCCGTGGACTGCAACTAGGCAGGCTGCTAAAGCCTGATGCAAAATAAGTCATCATCTTGCTGCAATGTCTTTTCCTGTGATTAAGAAGTACATGTATCAGTGTC
>NC_139627.1:28621451-28626451 GCF_964638095.1 Poromitra crassiceps | reverse complement strand
GATTTTTCGGTAGCCTACCTTGTCTTGGAGAACACTTTAAATGATTACCAGTTTCTGCATTGTTGGCATATTTGGGTGAGCTGCCAACTGTCTTTCTTTTTGATGTCTTAACGAGCAGCTGTTGAGAGCTCCTGCATGTAGGCTACATAACGATGTTTTCGTTGCTTTCGTTCCTCATACAGTAAAAAATGAAGAATGCCAGCACTCACTGAATGTCCTTTTTAGGGTTTTTATTCCATCGTCAAGACCAGTTACAACGAACGTTTCGGCCAGCAGGCCTTCTTCAGCGTTGTGATCATACAGTAGCCTACACTATAACCTGCACATGAAAATATTTATATATAATATAATATAATAATAATAATAATAATAATAATAATAATAATAATAATAATAATAATAATAATAATAATTATGTGGCAAGGCTGCCGGTGTTGCGGGCCTTCTGAATGGCAATATTGCGCAATCTGTGTGTGAAAGCGGCTAGTGTCCAAGGAAGGAGGAGGCGGTCCTAAGTGGTTGAAGTTAGCCTGTGATAGATGCTGGTGATAGAAAGATGATTCATCCAATCACCTGCCAAGTATGATTTGAAAGTACTCAGAATCCTCTCTGCTCCTCCCTACGGCTGTACAACAGTCTCTGACGCAGAGAACTACTGTCGCCAAGAGACTTATTCTGAAGGAGTGGAAGTCCCCCTCTCCACCTTCTTTTCAGCTGTGGCTGACCGACATGGTCTCGGTTATACATATGGAGAGACTCTGGTTCCTGAGGACCAATTCACTTATTCACAACTATCTGGGACCCATTTCTAGCCTAGTTAGATGAGGTTAAGAGCGACAAGTAACCTGCTCAGCTGACTTTTCATGGACACCTTGCGTGGGATCCCACACACATCTCTTACAAGCACATAAGCACTTGATGCGGCTGGTAGCGCCATGTTGTAATATGAATGTTGATATATGTATGTTTTTTTGTTTGAGCCTGTTTTTGTTTTCTATGTTCTGAAAATTACAACATAAAAATATG
Source organism: Poromitra crassiceps (assembly GCF_964638095.1). Taxonomy (NCBI): domain Eukaryota; kingdom Metazoa; phylum Chordata; class Actinopteri; order Beryciformes; family Melamphaidae; genus Poromitra; species Poromitra crassiceps. Next base: position 28,625,425 of record NC_139627.1, on the reverse strand, counting down.
GAAAAGTATGTTTTGAAAGTGTCTGCCTTTTTTAAATCCTTTCCAAGATCGAGTTCCCAGATGGTTCTGTGAAACAAACATCTGGCAGCCTCAGATTAACGTAACTGGCCCACGAACTCTGTGTGCTGTGTCCTTGTTACATAAAGGCTTCTGTATTTAATAGCCTCAATATATCCTGAGCAAGTGCAGCACAGTTTTCTTAATTGATACCACACACCGATGAGAGAGTGGTTCGAAAAATGGGCTGCGCCTCCCGTGTTGTCTGATCGCAAAGTCGCTACTGATTGGAGAGGACTGAATCCATCACTGGCATATGACTGGCCAAGTGAACGGTTCCCCCCCATAACCAGCCCTCTGAGGGAAAGTGTCCCAGACCCAGAGAGAGCTCTGCAGCATGCAGTAACGTAGTGTATCAGCGTAAGAACTCTCATGGGTCTGGCGTCGAGACTACCCACACGTTAACATTGACAATTCCTTTTCAGATGGCTTGGTCCCAGCATTGGGAGCGTCAGGGGGGGGTTAAGATATAAGTCTCTTGCATGACCCCGACATTATCAGGACAAACTGAAACTGAGATAGGCACAAATGTCTTCTTTGGATCAAGCCCAAGGACTTTTTAGTCACAGAACCTGGTAAACCTCAGGAATGGACAGAAAGAGAAAAGAGAGAGAGAGAGAGAGAGGAAGAGAGAGAGAGAGAGAGAGAAAGGGAGAATGAGAAGAAAGAGAGTAATGCCAGAACATCTGTCTCACATCATCTGAAAGGAGAAAGTCAGCAGCTCAGAAAAGCTCAATGGACAGAAAATACAAGACACACACACGTGCGCTCTCGTGCGGGCGCGCGCGCACACACACACACGCGCACGCACGCACGCGCACACACACACACACACACACACACACACACACACACACACACACACACACACACACACACACACACACACACACATACACAGGTGGGGTCGTGCGCTTCTCCAGGTGCCTTGCATTAAGCCACAGTGGAAAAGTACAGAGGGTGAAAGCGAGAGAGAGAGATGGAAGAAGACTACAAAGGAGCTGAGGAACAGAGAGAGATGCCAGGCAAAGAGAGAGAGATGAAAGAAGACTACAAAGGAGCTGAGGAACAGAGAGATATGCCAGGCAAAGAGAGATGGAAGAAGACTACAAAGGAGCTGAGGAACAGAGAGATATGCCAGGCAAAGAGAGATGGAAGAAGACTACAAAGGAGCTGAGGAACAGAGAGGTATGCCAGGCAAAGAAAGGGAGATGGAAGAAGACTACAAATGAGCTGAGGAACAGAGAGATATGCCAGGCAAAGAGAGAGAGATGGAAGAAGACTACAAAGGAGCTGAGGAACAGAGAGAGATGCCAGGCAAAGAGAGAGAGATGGAAGAAGACTACAAAGGAGCTGAGGAACAGAGAGAGATGCCAGGCAAAGAGAGAGAGATGTAAGAAGACTACAAAGGAGCTGAGGAACAGAGAGATATGCCAGGCAAAGAGAGAGAGATGGAAGAAGACTACAAAGGAGCTGAGGAACAGAGAGATATGCCAGGCAAAGAGAGGGAGATGGAAGAAGACTACAAAGGAGCTGAGGAACAGAGAGAGATGCCAGGCAAAGAGAGAGAGATGGAAGAAGACTACAAAGGAGCTGAGGAACAGAGAGATATGCCAGGCAAAGAGAGAGAGATGGAAGAAGACTACAAAGGAGCTGAGGAACAGAGAGATATGCCAGGCAAAGAGAGATGAAAGAAGACTACAAAGGAGCTGAGGAACAGAGAGATATACCAGGCAAAGAGAGAGAGATGGAAGAAGACTACAAAGGAGCTGAGGAACAGAGAGAGATGCCAGGCAAAGAGAGAGAGATGGAAGAAGACTACAAAGGAGCTGAGGAACAGAGAGAGATGCCAGGCAAAGAGAGAGAGATGGAAGAAGACTACAAAGGAGCTGAGGAACAGAGAGATATGCCAGGCAAAGAGAGAGAGATGGAAGACTACAAAGGAGCTGAGGAACAGAGAGATATGCCAGGCAAAGAGAGAGAGATGGAAGAAGACTACAAAGGAGCTGAGGAACAGAGAGATATGCCAGGCAAAGAGAGGGAGATGGAAGAAGACTACAAAGGAGCTGAGGAACAGAGAGAGATGCCAGGCAAAGAGAGAGAGATGGAAGAAGACTACAAAGGAGCTGAGGAACAGAGAGATATGCCAGGCAAAGAGAGAGAGATGGAAGAAGACTACAAAGGAGCTGAGGAACAGAGAGATATGCCAGGCAAAGAGAGGGAGATGGAAGAAGACTACAAAGGAGCTGAGGAACAGAGAGAGATGCCAGGCAAAGAGAGAGAGATGGAAGAAGACTACAAAGGAGCTGAGGAACAGAGAGATATGCCAGGCAAAGAGAGAGAGATGGAAGAAGACTACAAAGGAGCTGAGGAACAGAGAGATATGCCAGGCAAAGAGAGATGAAAGAAGACTACAAAGGAGCTGAGGAACAGAGAGATATACCAGGCAAAGAGAGAGAGATGGAAGAAGACTACAAAGGAGCTGAGGAACAGAGAGAGATGCCAGGCAAAGAGAGAGAGATGGAAGAAGACTACAAAGGAGCTGAGGAACAGAGAGAGATGCCAGGCAAAGAGAGAGAGATGGAAGAAGACTACAAAGGAGCTGAGGAACAGAGAGATATGCCAGGCAAAGAGAGAGAGATGGAAGACTACAAAGGAGCTGAGGAACAGAGAGATATGCCAGGCAAAGAGAGAGAGATGGAAGAAGACTACAAAGGAGCTGAGGAACAGAGAGATATGCCAGGCAAAGAGAGGGAGATGGAAGAAGACTACAAAGGAGCTGAGGAACAGAGAGAGATGCCAGGCAAAGAGAGAGAGATGGAAGAAGACTACAAAGGAGCTGAGGAACAGAGAGATATGCCAGGCAAAGAGAGAGAGATGGAAGAAGACTACAAAGGAGCTGAGGAACAGAGAGATATGCCAGGCAAAGAGAGATGAAAGAAGACTACAAAGGAGCTGAGGAACAGAGAGAGATGCCAGGCAAAGAGAGAGAGATGGAAGAAGACTACAAAGGAGCTGAGGAACAGAGAGAGATGCCAGGCAAAGAGAGAGAGATGGAAGAAGACTACAAAGGAGCTGAGGAACAGAGAGAGATGCCAGGCAAAGAGAGAGAGATGGAAGAAGACTACAAAGGAGCTGAGGAACAGAGAGATATGCCAGGCAAAGAGAGGGAGATGGAAGAAGACTACAAAGGAGCTGAGGAACAGAGAGAGATGCCAGGCAAAGAGAGAGAGATGGAAGAAGACTTCAAAGGAGCTGAGGAACAGAGAGATATGCCAGGCAAAGAGAGAGAGATGGAAGAAGACTACAAAGGAGCTGAGGAACAGAGAGATATGCCAGGCAAAGAGAGATGAAAGAAGACTACAAAGGAGCTGAGGAACAGAGAGATATGCCAGGCAAAGAGAGATGGAAGAAGACTACAAAGGAGCTGAGGAACAGAGAGATATGCCAGGCAAAGAGAGAGAGATGGAAGAAGACTACAAAGGAGCTGAGGAACAGAGAGATATGCCAGGCAAAGAGAGATGGAAGAAGACTACAAAGGAGCTGAGGAACAGAGAGATATGCCAGGCAAAGAGAGAGAGATGGAAGAAGACTACACAGGAGCTGAGGAACAGAGAGATATGCCAGGCAAAGAGAGAGAGATGGAAGAAGACTACAAAGGAGCTGAGGAACAGAGAGATATGCCAGGCAAAGAGAGAGAGAGATGGAAGAAGACTACAAAGGAGCTGAGGAACAGAGAGAGATGCCAGGCAAAGAGAGATGGAAGAAGACTACAAAGGAGCTGAGGAACAGAGAGATATGCCAGGCAAAGAGAGAGAGATGGAAGAAGACTACAAAGGAGCTGAGGAACAGAGAGATATGCCAGGCAAAGAGAGATGAAAGAAGACTACAAAGGAGCTGAGGAACAGAGAGATATG
>NC_139627.1:28608951-28616451 GCF_964638095.1 Poromitra crassiceps | reverse complement strand
ATACAGTATATATATATATATATACTGTATATATATATATACTGTATATATATATATACAGTATTATATATATATATATATATATATATATATATATATATATATATATATATATATATATATAAGAAAGTAGTGCCCTGTGCACAGTCCCGGGTGCAGCTGGAGCAGGAACAGCAGAAATAGCAGTAGTAAGGAAATCCAGCGAAACGCGTTGTTCGCCATATCTATGCAACTTAAATAAAAGAAGTCTATTCTGACAACCTGGTGTGCGCTGGATTTCCTTACTACTGCTATATATATATATATATATATATATATATATATATATATATATGGATGGAAATACAAACACACCAAGTGACAACAACAAACATTTAAATTTACATTGTGCGATTTCATAGAGCATAAAATCTGTAATAATTTAGGCTAATAACTGATTTTCCTGTAGCAAAGTAATGACATGGTATCATTGTGCCAATGGCAGCGAGTCAATACAATGTGAAGTGAATTCAAACTGGATATAAGCCAATTGTGTGAAGAAATGACATGGATGGTTTTGTTTAATGATGGTCAATTGAAGCTTACAAAGCATTATGACCCATCATTATGGCCCATCATTATAACCCAGCATTATGACCCATCATTATGACCCAGGCCAATATAATGGTTAATTATGATAAGCCTGCCCCCAAAGTAAAACAGCACCTGGTTAATTATGATAAGCCTGCCCCCAAAGTAAAACAGCACCTGGTTAATTATGATAAGCCTGCCCCCAAAGTAAAACAGCACCTGGTTAATTATGATAAGCCTGCCCCCAAAGTAAAACAGCACCTGGTTAATTATGATAAGCCTGCCCCCAAAGTAAAACAGCACCTGGTTAATTATGATAAGCCTGCCCCCAAAGTAAAACAGCACCTGGTTAATTATGATAAGCCTGCCCCCAAAGTAAAACAGCACCTGGTTAAAGGAGATGTGGAGCTTAGCTCAACCTCTATGCTGACCAGGCCATACAAAATACAGTAGGTTGGTAGCCTCGTCACACCACATGGTCTACATCAACCAATACAGTGGTACGGTAAGCTCCTCCACTCTCAACTGCAGAACCTATTTCCCTTGACATCACAGATCATAACATAGCCTACATGCATTATGTGTAACCTGCATTGTGTTGACAGCACTGCATGGCAGCAACCCATGTTAAGGGCTGGCCCACGGGTGGAGCAGGATTCGATTCTCCGACCTTCTGCTTCCAAAGCGCACATGCTATCCACTATGCCAAGACAGCTAGCTCCCTTGGCGGAGCTGGTTTGAGTTTAACCAACCAACTCACCACTCGGGACTCATATTTGGGTACATTGGGATTATAGGGAAACCTTTTCTTCCCAAAAGCTAGCTGAGATGTTTCTCATCCTGGCACTCAGGCTCATGAACACACATTGTGCTGGCCAGAAACAGGCCTGCAAGGCAGGGCTCAGAGCCTACAACACAGCCTACACTCCTCAGCATTGGATCATGGCGAGCCTGTTGCATCATCCAGCATATTTCAGCAGAGACACTCTAGAGGCAAACAGCTGGTCTTGAGTGGCCAATTACATCCGTTTATCTCGCTTCCAGGCACAGCTGTGATCAAACGCAATGAAGGAACAGGATCAGAGAGGCTCAAAATCACTGTTCCGCATCGTTCGCTTCTTTTTGCAGCTTCGCTCTCTCGGTTTCTGTCTCTCTGCGTCTCCGTTACTTCCTCCAGTGCTTCCATCCTTTCATCCCTCCCTTCTGCCTGCCTCTCTCTCTCCCTCTCTCTCTCTTTTTCGGTCTCGCTCTCCCTCCCTCGCTCCTCTCTCAGGAGACAGCAGAGTAGAGGCACATGAGCGGTACGCAGCGAACACATCTGTAAAAGTTTACTACTGAAGAGGCTTCGTCCTGCATTGCCTACTGTCCTGTGCGTGCGTGCGTGCGTGCGTGCGTGCGTGCGTGCGCGTGTGTGTGTGTGCGCGCGCGCGTGCATGTATGTGTGTTTCAATGTGCCGGCAGGGGGTTCCCCAGGGCTCCTTCAGGGGCAGTGAGGAGTCACCAGCAAAAATGAAAGGTAAAGTCCCACTATGTGTGAAATTTGTTCTCCGCATTTGACCCATCCCCTGGGGGAGCGGTGAGCGGCAGCAGCACCGCACTCGGGAATCATATGGTGATCTAACCCCCCAATTCCAACCCTTTGTTGCTGAGTGCCAAGCAGGGAGGCAATGGGTCCCAGTTTTATAGTCTTTGGTATGACTCAGCCGGGGATCGAACTCACAACCTCCCAGGCTCAGGGCTGACACTCAGACCACAACGCCACTGAGCTGGTGAAGTGAAAGTGTAATGTATTATGTCACTGTGTTTTGGTCAGCTACATGCTAGAGCAGTGAGAAAATGTCTACGGATGGCTGTTTGAATCATTATGCTTCACATAACATCCTCTCCTACTGTTTAAGCAGTTATGCATGGAATTGTGTGATAAATTATGATTCAAATGGTACAAATCTTTACATTTGGAGGTCCGCGGGGTTAAATCCTCTTAAATGGGGGTTCCACAGTGACCCGATGTGAAGTTATTTTAAGAGACCTCATGCTGGCAAGAACATCTAGATAGTCCCAAAGTAGATGTCTCCTCATCAGCTAGATAGTCCCAAAGTAGATGTCTCCTCACAACAGCCGAGGGGAAAATGTGATGTAAAGAATGCCTCCACTGTGCTTCCTGTACACTACTCTCCTCCAAATCATTCGGCAGACAGGACACTCAATCCAAGTCATGAGATCTGCAAAACAACACACTCAGGCTTCTGATAAGTACTAATCAAGTCAAACCTTTAATTCAGCCAACTTCTCCAAAACCCCCTTAGCTCCCTGCATTCTAGGCGAAGCCAGATGGATTCAAATTATGCTACACATGACTGTGGCTTAACGCAAAGAACAGGCACTGAATGGAGATGTGGCGTTGATTCACTCAACTTCTCAAAGACCTGACATAGATACGTTTTTCCCCCCTAGAAAATGCAGAGGTAACAGAGAGACGGTCTGTGTGTGTGTGTGTGTGTGTGTGTGTGTGTGTGTGTGTGTGTGTGTGTGTGTGTGTGTGTGTGTGTGTGTGTGTGTGCGCACGCGTGTGTCAATGCCTATCTGCTAATCATATTACTGTACTGTAGTCCAAAACATGCACGGTCAGGTACCAGTTTCCCTGAAACAGCATGACCGCTCTGTCATCTGATGAGCGATGATGAAATGGGGAATCCAAAAAGTCAGCGTGTTCCACTTGAAGGAGCAGAGCTGCTGCTGTGGTTCTGCTGGGCTGTGCTGGACGCAGCAACTTCTACCACCACATACAGAGAGGAGGAAGCACTAAGGAGAATTAAATCATGTTGCCTCTCTCTCCAACTGTGATTATAACTAACATACTGAGATTATCCCATGCCTTAATTGGCCTACACACTTTTCAACGATCAAAGGTTGTGTTGTCTTTGTCTTTATGTCTTTGTCTTTATTTAAGATCCCCATTAGCTACAGCAGAGCTGCAGCTATTCTTTCTGTACATTCTGTACAAAGAAATTTACATTCTGTACAAACGATACAATTTCAGATATTACATACATACATACTGTACCTTTCAAAATATTGCATACATCAGAATCAGTGTTAAAGGTTTATTTGAGTGTAAATTAATAAATGTAACGAAAAAACTACCACTCACATACAGTATTGCATTTGAAAGACTGGGGAGACGATTAACCTGAGAAATGTGTTAATCTGACTGTAACAGACAGTGATAGCATTATAAAGACAAAGACATGGGCGATGGGCCTATTCCCTGCCATTAGAGAAGAGCGAGAAGCCTTACAGTGGGTCAAACCACAGAGCTTCCATCCTCATCACTCAAATCTCACACTAACTGCTATCCTACTTAGTCCATTAAAAGAAATAATAATAATACACACTCCTTTATAAAAACTCACTGTGCTGGGTCCCAGTTCTGATTGGGTGTCTCCTATAGCTACCAATAAACACACACATGTGACCACGTAATAGTTCATTTAAATATGAATGCACTCAGCAAAAATCACTTAGGCTTATGTGTCGCTTAGCAACAACTTTCTTCATTAATGCTTGACGTAAAAAAATAATGTTGGTTATTATACTAAGGAACAAATAAAGATTGTTTTATTTATATAGCCTACCGTTTTTTCCCCCATTCATTCATTCATTCATTCATTCATTCATTCATTCATTCATTCATTCATTCATTCATTCATTCATTCATTCATTTATTGCGTGTTACAGCAGTTTTATTAGCCTACCCTACCCATAGAGCAGGCTTCGTTTGGTATGATGCAAAGCGCGGCCGTTCTAGAAAAGCCGTTCTCAAAGAAAAGTGCGTTCCCCTCCATATGCGTAAAAGGGTTAACAAGGTAGGTGTAGTCTCAAGGCTGTATTGACGCGCAAAGATAGGCAATTTTGCCTGAAACCCCTATAGCCTAGAAACGCACAGAGTGCCATCTCAGAGCTCACGGAGGAGCGGGATTGAAAGACCACACCATGCAGCCCAGCCCAGGTTAGGAGAGGCAGCAGGGAATCCGACCTCCGCCCGCCGGGAGCGACATGCCCCCGGAGCCCATCCACCGCGTCCTCTCCGCTGCTCCTATCACTCAAGAACCATAGCCTACCAAAATGAACCAGTAATCCTATACATTTTAGATGAGTGGGCAAAGCGCAAATATCATAGTAGGCTATAAACTTTAAAATATGCCTATAGGGCCTATGAGGGGGGGAAAAGTGGAATAGGCCTACTACAAAAGGTTGCGAATAAAAATATATTAATGTAAGGTCGCTATAAACTTATTGATAGCCTACCCCAGATATAGCCCACTTCAGTCCATAATAAGACTATTACAATGATGACCATGAGATTAACATCATTAGCCTAATAGCCTATAGACGATAAAATCACTAAAAACTCTATTGATAGCCTATCTATCATCAAAATTGGCAGGCGCCATGCAGGCGCATTAGTCCCTGTGGATTATTATAGGAGCATAAGCATGATAATGTGCCCCCCCCTCAACAAATAGGGGAGCAAATGTAAAACACAAACAAACAAAACCGCCTTAAAAGTTGGTGGCGTGGAGGAAATACTTGTTTAAATCAGATGATAGCCTATCTAATATCAGCATAACCAAAATGCAAATAGGTCCTATCTAACAAGGCAGATGCGGGCACGAAAACCTTCGTTATAAATAACGGTCGATAATAACTGACTCCTGTGAGCGCTGTAACGCTGGAGTGAGAGGTAAACACTGGAAAGTTAATAAATAAAAAACACGGGACATAAGCAGGGATCCCCCTGCTCTATAGCCTACAGTAGGTGACAGAAAATGTAGCCTAATTGTAATCTGCAATTAACCAGACGTAAAAAAGAAAAAGAAAAAAAGTGTAATAATTCTCTGTAACAAACTAAAATGTTCATTAAAATGTAGCCTATGAAAACCCCCGCTTTACCTGCCAGCAGCATCTCCTATGTAGCCTACTTTTACAGACTCTATGCAGCTGTAATGTGGGTGAAAGCATGTTCGGAAAAAAGAGCGGCTTAATTTCCAATTAACACCTGGGTGTGAGACAGCTTGAGCGGGCAGCAACGGCCAAACCTACCTCCTTCCTCCGCTCTGACGGCTGACGGCAAAAGAAAAGCCAGTAAACATCCACAAAGCCATGGTAAATCCATATTTTTCCCTCGGCTGAGGAGAAAGACGACCTCCTCCTCTGGTCAGATTGTTGTTGCTCTTTGAGGGAAGCCTGCAGTCCAAAAGTCCCTCTTTCCTCTACTCTCTCCCCGGTTCTCTCCGTTTCTCTCAAGCGCAACACGAGTCTCCAAAATTCACTGCAGGCAACAAGCAAACCGGGTTGCGTTCACTGAGCTGCCCAACAATATCACGCTGGCTAAAATACCAGATTTGCACGTTGCTGTGTGTCCGCATGTGATACAGCTGTCCCGCGTCTTCTCTGGGGGGTATTATTCCTGCGTAAATTCTACTCCAAATTCAATGTTAAAGCCTCAACATCCATTCCGGAGCGCACGGTGCCTCTCTGTCAGACACAACGCGGCTGGGCATGTGTAGCCTAGTGCTCGCAGACCCTGATGACAGGCAAAATCAAAAATGTAAAAAAAAAAAAAAAAAAAAGTAGAAATCACTGGTAGAAAAGATCAAGAACCAGCAGAAGAACCATCTGTCGCCAACCTTTAAGTTTGACGAAATCTAGAAAAAGTAATGTTATTGTGGGTCTTTTCCTCCTCGTCTTCAGAGACAAAAAAATATCCCCCAATCCTCCAAAAACAACACGTGATAAAGAGAGAAAAGGGTTACTTTCCTCTAAAAGTAACCGCCCCGAGTCCTCGCGTCAAAGAAAACAACGGGTCTTCTTCGGTCAGGCAAGTCCCACTGATCCCGGCCAGCGCGTCTGTCTGTGCGTAAAAAGGATATCTGCTCTCCACTCAGCTCCTGCTACTGTGCCTGTCTGCGCTGTGACACGCTCTCTTTCTATCTCTCTCTCTCTCTCACTCGCTCCTTCCCCTCCGCTCTCCGCCGGGTTTGTGGCAGCGAGCAGGAGTGCTCAGCCAGTCCCCTCTCACTCGGTGTGTGTGTGTGTGTGTGTGTGTGTGTGTGTGTGTGTGTGTGTGTGTGTGTGTGTGTGTGTGTGTGTGTGTGTGTGTGTGTGTGTGTGTGTGTGTGTGTGTGTATCGCATTACAGTCCGCACCTCGGCCCGCCTCCGCTCGCCCCTTGCTGATTAAAGAGCAGTTTCATCTCTCTCTCCCCCTCTCCCTCTCCCTCTCTCTCTCTCTCTCTCTCTCTCTCTCTCTCTCTCTCACTTCACCCCTCGCCTCTCTCTCCCCCTGTCTCTGCCTCTCACCTTTCTTGTTTCCTCCCCTCCTCTCTCCCTCCTCCCCTCCTTCACCCTCTTTCATCTATCACATTCTCTCTTTCCCATTTCTCCTCCCTTTTCTCTTCTCTCTCCCTCATTCCTTCATCTCTCTCTTCTCTCACTCTCTCCCTCCTTCCTTCTCTCGCTTGTTTGTCACTCCTTCCCTCTCTTACCTTCCTTCTTCATTTCCTCTCCCAATCATTATCCCCAGCTCTCTCTCTCCCCTCCTCTCTCACCCTTCTCTCTCCCCCTGCCCCCCCCCCCCCCCGCCCCCCCGCCCCCCTCTCAGTATCAGACTAGAGGGAGGTAGAGCGAGGCAGGAGACATGGGGGGAGAAGCGGCACACAGCACAGCTTTATGAGCTTTGTAGTGCCGGTGGCTTATAGGAGCTCCGGGCGCTGGTTTACAGCAGCACTGAGGAAACACTGGGCACGTGCACATACTTCAAAATGCTTTCCAAAGGGTTTGGATGAGTAACTAACCATTTCACTGGACTCCTCCGATCACCTCTCAAATTGGCCAAAACACTTTTCAGGGGTCTGGAATGCATCTGGTGA
>NC_139627.1:28601451-28606451 GCF_964638095.1 Poromitra crassiceps | reverse complement strand
GTGAAGAAAACCTTTTATTTATTTATTATTATTATGCTATTACAGATACAGGCTTCATGAACAACATTCAGAGAGGCTAGCATTGATCTGCAGCTACTCATACATATACTGTATGTGAGTGATTAAGTATGATAAATAGAAGTCCTTGAGTTTTAGGGTCTCGTGCTGAGGAGGTGCTTGTTCAGTCTCTTCTTGAAGGCATCAACACTGCTTGATGTAATGTCTCCAACAACCACAGGGGGAAGGCTGTTCCATGTTGCTATGGCAGAGTGGAGAAAGCTCCTGTCCAGGCATTTGGTGTTTGCCCTGGGCAGTGACAGGGCATGGTTGGGTGGGAGACTCCGGGTGGTTCGACCTGGGACATGAGCGGGGGGTAGCAGCGCTTTCAGGTCTGCTGGGGACTTGGTAGCGTGCATTTTGAAAATAACAGTTGTTGCAGCAACTGTTCTGCGATGGCTAAATGTTTCCATGTCTAAATTACTAGGGAATAGCCTACATTTTGCCACACTTCGCTGTTTGTACGTTCAAATATATCAGCCTTATTTCTGCATATACCCCGCTTACCTTTCTGCAGGGAGGAATAGCTCCAAATATCCACAGTTATTGTCTCGACTTGTTTCAGTGAGAAGTACAACAAGATGTTACTCATTTAGTTTGGCCACTTTACTTTTCCAAGGTACTGCTGAAGTTGTGTGGGGAGTTTGTTTTCTTTGTTATTTACAAAAGCACTCCCCTTCAATGACAAAATGAGAAACAACTGTAGCTAATCGCACCGCTAATGAAGGTAGCAAGTGAAACACATTTCACTTCCTATACATACTTCACAATAAAAGCATCCTGTTAGTTTGTCAGCGCAAAACCTTTAATTTGAAGGAGCTGTGCAGGAAATTGACTTAAAAGCCTGCTCTTTAGGTAACATGACAGGTCATTCAATTTTATTTATTTATTTATTTATTTTTAGAAAGGGACAGTACATATTAATGAACAGTACATTCAGTACATGTAAATATGCCAGATTATAGCTCGAAGGCTAGTTTCCATCTGGAGTCCCTTGGCAGGTTGATGTAATTCAAAGAAAAAGCAAAGTGACAGAAAACACATACATTACATAGGAAATATACAATATCAGTAATAGTACAATTACTTTTGTAATTTGTACATTTTGTTGCATGCAATTTTTTGTGTGTGCAAAATTGCATAGGATTAGTATAAAGTGGACATGACTGTAAAGTAAAGGGGAGACTTGTGGGTACCCTTACAACCCATTCTCATTCAGATATATTGAGGTGAGAGGTCAAGGGACCCTTTTGAAAATGGCCATGCCACTTTTTGCTTCGCCAAAATCTAGCCTAAATTTAGAGCATTATTTAGCCTCCTTCCCAACAAGTTAACATGACAGGGTTGGCACCAATGCATGCCTTAGGTCTTCTAGTTTCATGTGATAGCAGGAGCCTCACTCCCTCTCTAAAAATGAGCCCATTACAGCCTCTGAAAGAAAGTAATGTCGGCCATTTAGGAAGTTTTAAAGTCTCGTGATTGGATGGGCCTAGGCAAGAAGTGGGTGGGCCTAGGCCCAGCCAGGCCCACCCATAGCTACGCCCTCCTCTCTCATCTCAGGAGGAGCGTCATCATCTGGCTGAATGCACAGGTGAGGGGCATTTGAAGCAATCAGTCTTGTGATCAGCTGACTTATACTGTATATAAAATGCAACACCATCAACATGATTAAAAACGGTTATATTAAGTTAAAGAAAACTACATACTCTAATGAGGCTTTAAAGTGTTGTAGATAATAAGAAGGCCCCCTCAGGGCTGCTATTATAGCGTGTGTGTGTGTGTGTGTGTGTGTGTGTGTGTGTGTGTGTGTGTGTGTGTGTGTGTGTGTGTGTGTGTGTGTGGGTGCACACGTGTGCGTCCGCGCACGCGCGCGCGTGTGTGTGTGTGTGTGTGCGTGTGTGTGTGTGTGTGTGTGTGAGATGTCTCTGTCCAGTAACTCTACACCAGACTCCACGTACCAATTGGTGAACTTCTCAGGTCATCCTCGTTCTAGGGAACATTTGCACACACACACACACACACACACACACACACACACACACACACACACACACACACACACACACACACACACACACACACACACACACACACACACACACACACACACACACACACACTGATTACCAGTAGACAGGTCTCAGTACTGGACAAGGACATGTGACATGCATGCGCACAAGCACACATATACACCATCAAGTTGTCAATCAGTGGTTTCCTAACATCTCTGGAGGTCTGAAGGTATAAAGTTCAGTGTGTGTGTGTGTGTGTGTGTGCGTGTGTGTGTGTGTGTGTGTGTGTGTGTGTGTGTGTGTATGTATGTGACAGAGAGAAACTGTCACTCTACTCATTCCTTGGGTCTCTCTCTCTGGGACGTACGACCTCTGTAACCTGTCCCTCTCTCCCTTCTTGCTCCCCTCGTCTTGTGTCTTTCCACTGAAACTAAAGCCCCCCAGCCAACTGGAATCTGTCTAGTGATGAAAGCAGAGCGATCACACGTTACTATCAATGTGACGTTCCAGTGAGCTGTCACACGCCAAGTCGCTTGTGGAAATAGTCTTAAATCTTGTTTACCGTTGGTGCCAGGTAAAAACCTCCAAAATATCAACTTTTCAGGAGCTAAGGAAGTCTTGTTTTTAACTTTGACATTTTAGAGTTTTTCCAGTATGGTTTTGAAAGTGTTTCATAAGCCCGAGGTTTGTAGAGTTTTCTCACATCTTCACTTGGAGTGATCAAATTAAAATCGTCGAGTTACACAGTTTTCACATGACAACAATGTTACGCATAAAGTATCAGAAATGTTAGTATCCACAACTTGGCAAGGGGAAATTTGGAGCGGAACCTCTGCTATTTGTTCTGAATTCACACCAACTCTCCATATGGACCCAAGCCTTCTGGATTCTCTCTTCACACATTCTGCTGGATGACGTACAACAGTGAGACGCTAATCCTTCACACCTTTTCTGCTTGCCAAGCATTGGATTGGGTTTCCCCACAACCACTGAGATCATCTTGGGTCCAGTGAAATCATCCTGGGTCCACTGAGATCATCCTGGGTCCAGTGAGATCATCCTGGGTCCAGTGAGATCATCCTGGGTCCAGTGAGATCATCCTGGGTCCACTGAGATCATCCTGGGTCCAGTGAGATCATCCTGGGTCCACTGAGATCATCCTGGGTCCACTGAGATCATCCTGGGTCTAGTTTAGGCCAACGGGCAGAAATCCTGTTCCTGCTGCATCGTATAGACCCAAACAGATCCCCAGCTGAAAACGATGTGCAGAGACCGGCTTGTGGTCGCAGCATGTTGGTGTGGATTTGATGGAGTTTGTTTATTGACCAAAATGTGATACTACTCTTAGTACTACTCTAACCCTGAAAACACCCTGGATTTATAATTTAAAAAAAGCTATGCATCCCTCAAACATTAAAAACTTCCTTGGCTATCTTCACTAGTTGTTCAATGAGGAATTTTTGATTTTGTTGATCTAACCTGTCTACAGGGTTGAATCGTGAATTGCTCTCACACAAAACACAATGTACAGTGTTACAACATTGCAAAAGTTGATCTTTTTTGGCTGATGCAATTGCTTTAACATGCTTCCATTACATTATAATCAAAAACTGTCATTCTGCTCTTTTACCTCATACTCCTCTTTACAGTAGGTCTACAATATAAGTCAGTTAGTTTAGCCACTGGCAAAGTCAATTCAGACATCTAATAGTAAGTCTGACAAAAAGCTTGATTTCAAATGCTAATCTGCATGTTCCTTGTTATTCTGTTGATATCTTTGTTGATAAGTGCTCATTGCTTTGGTGTTTCAACTTCCCACATATCACTGTCAATCAAACAATAATTGTGATATCTTTTCCCTTGGATTTTCTGCTGATGATGTTTTTATAGGGACCGCTCTGTTGTTAATGCTAACTAACAAGTTATTCTATTTATTCCAAACAAACAGCATCACTTCCTGTGCAGCAGTGTAGAACAGCCAATACAAAGGCCATCATGAACTGGGCATAGCTTGAATCACTGTGTTACATCAGTCAGCGATAGACGAAACACACTTATTTATACAAATGTCACAGAGTATTACTGGAAGTCTAGGTCCTGGCCTGTCCGTATGGATCTGGCTCCTGGTCAGTTTTCCAGAGTACACATTCTTGTGAGTGTGTTGCAACAGCGCTGTGAAACCAGTAGACGGTAAGGCGATCCGTGCTCTGCGTCAGGGGGAGAACTTGTCCGTTGGCCCGTCGACAAGCAAAACAGGCCCTGTCCTCACCTCGCCAACACACTGCATCCTCCAGCCCCACAGCCCTGTTCTGTCCACCGCGGCTCCACACATGCTTCTCCTTCCCTCATTTCTCTGGCTCTCGTCATTCACTCTCCTTCTTCCAGGGCTTTCTTCTATGTCTGAATCTCCTTACTGCTATTTCTTTCTGTTGTTCTGTATCTTTACCTCCTTTCTCCTGCTTGGTCATCTCCTTCCTTTTCTCTGCCTCCTCTCTCAGGCTGCTACGTGCATGACGCCACGTGCCCGATGCACCACCGGGGCCGGGCATCAAACAACACAGAATCTCAGCTAAGGGGGTAGCTCATAGCTCCATTTGTGAAGCCAATGCGTACGCAACTTATATCTGCATTCTTTCAAATGGCCTGCACGGAGCGACTCCACTGGCTGCAAAAAGAAGTCCGGTTACATGGAAGTGAATGGGAAAATGACCGTACTTCTCACTTGATTTATGGCCCCAGTCTTTCCTAATGAGTTTATGGTCTCAATCACCAGTTTCAAGTCTTCTTCAATACACCATTATGTTCATTTAGTCAATTATGGCTGCATTTCAAGTCAAATAGACGATAAAAAAGATGCTTTGGGGTGTGATTGACAGGTCACCTGTCGAGTGATGACGCAGCTCGCCGATCACAATAGCAGGCGGCACTGCA
>NC_139627.1:28591451-28598951 GCF_964638095.1 Poromitra crassiceps | reverse complement strand
CACACACTCACACACACACACACACACACACACACACACACACACACACACACACACATACACTGACCAACAAACCGATGAAGATTTACACACATGCAGTAGTCTCTTAGAACAGACGAGTTGGCTTCTGCAATTTTCAAATGCTTCCGCCATACCGTCTGTACTTCGTGGGGGAGAATCATGCACCAACCAGAATGGGAAGTAGAAAGGCGGGTTTTCCGCTCATTAGTCCAATCAGAATCGCAGAAAGGCGGGTCTTCCGCTCATTAGTCCAATCAGAATCCAATATGCCGCATTTTTCGTGGACACACGTGTCGTGATTGGTCGGATTCTGTCGAACTTCTTTCCTGTCTGAAGGTTTTTTTCCCAACTTCCTTGTGCATGTTCTGGGGGTGTAACGTACAGACTGTATAGCTGCATTCGCCGGATGTAGATGAGACAGTCTGTTTTAAGAGACTACACATGCAGAGATTCACGTTTGCACAAACACACACCCACATGCATGAACATTGTAGCGAGAGAGACACACACACACACACACACACACATGGAAACACACACACACACACACACACACACACACACACTCACGCAGACACACACTCACGCACACACACACACACAAGTGGTGCCACTTGCAATACAGTATGCTCTTGAAAGGCAAAGCCATCTCTGTCATGGTTTTCTTTTTTCTACTTTTTTTCTGTGTAAAATAGTCAGTAGCAATAAAAAAAAATGCTTATTGAAAATAAAATCAACATTCATCAACATTAAACATTTTAAAGACAGATTGAGGCTTGTTTTCATGTTAAAATACTTTGACTGTCTGTTACCGGGTGCCAGAACGCTATCCATGGTTCTGATTTGTTTGCTCTGACCTCTCTATTTTCCCTATTCACCTTATGTAGCCCCACCCAAACCTAGTCTGACTCTGGCTCTTAGGGGTCTGCACACACCTTAATTCCCCTCAGCAGTGTGGCCACAGTTAACACAATGAACACAATATATTACTGTACTGTCACAGGAAGTGTAAACACAACAGGAAGTAATTGGCCGCATTGGAACATAAGGTGAATACAAATAACATAAGTAACTCATTCAACTGTAAAATCCTGTAAAACTGTCAAATTGGTAATATATATAAATTAGCATATGCCTGTGTACTTCCTAACTAGTGTTTTGGCCCCGTCAGAATTGCGTGCATGGGGACCCGTCATGACTACCTTACGCCACGGGGCTCCCCTACTTCCTGTTATGTGAAACAAGGGGTGGAGCACAGTTTACTTTGTTTGTAAACAAATGACACATGGGCTAATCTAGTTTTATTTGACATTTTCAAGGAAGGTTTGGGATTAGCGTTAGTCTCCTCTGTCTGACTTTCTCATTTACTGCTCTCTCTTACTCTGCTTTTTCTCTCCCCCTCCCCCCTCTCCCTCTCTCTCTGTTTCTCTCTCTCTCTCTCTCTCTCTCTCTGTCTCTCTGTGTGTGCTTGTAGATAAGGATGTCCTCGTGTGGGCGTGTGATTCAGCTGGCTGTGCTTGTGCAGCGCAGCAGCAGCAGTTAGCAGCTTAGTGCTACTCAGTAGGGAACTGACAAGACAGGCACTGCAAAGATGTCAGATGGTCTTTGTAGCTCCTCGTCAGACTCTTGTCATTGAAATGTTGTTAGTGTGCTCGTGGAGTAGGTATCGAACTGACTTCCAAGTCATATTCAAATGGATCACAAGAAAGCATTGTTTGGATTGCAGAGAAAAAGAGGGAAAAAGGTTTTACGATGTTACGATGAGTACTATGAGGACTCAATGTCCAATTTAATGTGCACTCTTCAAGGCATTGTTTCATGTTATTAAGAAATAAATGGTTCTTTAAATGTGCTGTAGGGTGAATAAGAGGAATGGCCACTCTGCCTGTAGTAAGGATGTCAAACTGATTTGTGCTCATCACAGTACTTAAAGTGGTAATGGTGTGATGCTTTTTTTGTTGTTGCATTCCCTGCCTTAGAGAAAGGCCCATCCACTTGACCATTCACTTCCATTCATTTTCGGGTACACCCCAAAAATTTACACTTTTCCGGAAGCCTTGCAGTGCATTCCAGAGGGCACCGCGACGACCTGAAATCTTCCACAGACGTGACGCGACCAGACACAATGTTTTGCCGAGGAGATACGAAAGCGTTAAGTTTCAGTCCTTTCTTTCCTTTACCCCAAAAAACTCTTGTCAATCAAACAGTGTGCAGTACTGTGACGTCTTTTTCCATCATGGTGGCTATCGATGCTCATCTTAACCATCCAGTTTTCCTTCTATTTATTTCAAGCAAACTGCTGTTGCTGTTAAATGTAAGACACAGCAATTTCTGTGTGCCTAATTACCCAAGGAAAGACCTGACATACTTTTCATGAACTGGGTATAGGTTGAATCACAATTGAATCACATCATACCCTCCATAGAGGGTATGATAGATTTTCATATGTATCTATATGAAAATGTTGTAGATTTTTTTTTTTAAAGGAATGCACTGCCGCAATTGTCTAAACAACCCTATAACTCTGATTCAATATGCAGAGAGGGTCATTTGTGTAATTAAGTCTTATAAGCCTGGTGCTATTCACCTTATGTAGCCACGCCCATTTGGCCCGGTTGTGTGGTTGTGTGACGACTTCCGGCTAAAAAAAGAAAAAGAAAAAGGCCGGCTGCTCCAATATCATCTAACTCTGAATGAACTAATCATTTAGCCAATTGTATGTAACATACAAAATAAAAGCAATTAAACGGCAATGTCTAAGAATGCAATGCCATGTAACTGGCTCGTTAATTCTCGCATTCCAGGGAATTACGTTAACATCTGCAGGTCTTATAGACGTAAGTGGCTCGCGCTGCGCTCGGAGGAGAGAAAACCATCTGAAGCTTTCTTTGTTGGAGTCCAGGTATGTTTTACAAGAAAGTGCTCGTCATTGTCGACAATAACCTTATCTGACCTGGCTAACAGTGGATACTCCGCTTGCTTGCTGTGTACTGAGCCCATAGTAGTAGCCTACGTTCTTTGTTTTACCCCCTGCACTGTCCGCTACAAAAACAACTTTCTTCTTCTGACGTTCTTTTGTATTTCGCGCCGTGACCAGCGAAAGTGTTAACACAACCCGGAAGAATTTGGCCCACCCCCGCGTATGAACATAAGGTGAATAGGGACAGCCACAGCACCATCAGTCACTGTCTGATAATAACAAGACAGTCAAGACAAGACATGTATGTCATCAAGACATGTATGTTAGGGTTAAGACTCCTTCCCCATGGGGAAAGGAGGACTTACCCCCTAGATATGTATTAGAACAGTGATTTGAAAATACCTATGGAAAAAACCAAGAAATGACATATGCTCTTGTCTATACTGGACTCTTTGGCTGTGTTCAAGTCCAGATTTTTTTTCGGAAATCGACGCCATTACAGTTTGCCTACTGACTCAAAAAAAATGTATTTGAGAGGGGCAATATCTTTATAAATATCAACAACTAGCCAACGCTGTTGGTCTGTATGGAAACAGAAAATCTGAAAATGGTTGAAAGTTATATCAATTTGGTAATTCAGTGGCGAACTAGAAATTTAATTATTTTTCTGCATGTATCTCTATGGCAGGGTGTCAAATTACGTTACGAGAGCAAAGTGACATGGGCTCGTTAACAGCAGCACACCCACAATAGGACAAACCTCTCGCTCTGGGGTAACACAATGCGAGATTTCTCCACGTAATTCCCTCGTCTAACTAGAGATAAACCGCGCAATGAAATCCGTTTTTAATTTGCGTTTTGGGGCTTTTCGTGATTCTTGTTAAAAGTTACTGCAGCGCAGCCGGGCAGTGTCAGACCTCCATGTGAAGAGGTCCGCCCGCGCGTCCCCGCTGCCTGAGCACACAGCAGCTCGCGCTCGCGCTCTAAAAGGCAGGGTGCCTACGAGCTGCTGCGTGGCCGGTAGAAAGGGCTCCAGACTCGGTGTGATAATCCTCTAACAGCATTTGAGCTTATTCAGGTAAGATATTTATAATGTAATGACACATTCAGCGATAAACTGTCTACAATGAAGACATATGTCAAATATGACAACGTGGTGTTCAGTATTTTAAGAGCACAGGAGCTACTTGCCTGATCAAATCCATTCCGCATAGCAAAACACACACACAGCGAGTCAACCCCCCCCCCCCCCCAGTCCCCAGTCGCTCTGCTCTGCTGACATTTCCTGAAAAGTTGGCGTTGCTTGTACACAGTGACGTTATTATAGTAGCCGATGTGTTTAGACCAGCTTTGTCACGTTGTCACGTCGTAGTATAGCGTTATATTTTACATGTGCGCTAAACTGCGACGCTATTTGTTTGCGGAAATATCAGACTGCTCTCTGCTCTCAGAGCACAGAGAGCCCAGCTGCTGCGCGCCCCCGGAGCTCGTCCATGAGGTTACAGTACGACTCTGTCCTGCCCGCTCCCACCTGCCTGGGCTGGAGACAGTGCTTCCCACTCGGACTGATAATATAAACATCATCATTCGAGCTTATCCAGGTAAGATAGTGACACATTCAGCGGGAAACTAACTATAATTAAGACATGTGCCAACTTTGACGACGTTTGGTTCAGTATTTTAAGAGCAAACTTCAATAAGAATAGGCTTGGAGTTCTGAGGAGCCGAAAGGGTACAGGGGGGGTAGGGGAGTAATTACCGTAAATTCCGGACTATAAGCCGCACCTTTTTTCCCGTTTTTTGGCCTTTTTTGGCCCCTGCGGCTTATATAACGGTGCGGCTTATCTATGGATTTTTTCAAAAAAAAAAAAAAAAAATCTCTCTTTTTTAGCACTCTTTCTAACTATAAAGCCACTTCTGTTTTAATTTCCTCTCTTGCCCTCTTTTCACCACACTGTATGACACTGTATGACACTGTATGACACTGTATGACACTGTGTGCACTGTAAATAACAACACAGGTGGTGTTGTGTTATGTTGTTTTGTTGAAATGTTAATAAATGGGAGCATTACATATGGTAATTAAATATTAAAACACAATAAAAAAAAAAAAAAAAAAAAAAAAAAAACATTAAAACACCCGCGGCTTATAGTCCGGTGCGGCTTATATAAGCAAAAAATAGTCAACTTTGAAGGTGCGGCTTATACACCGGTGCGCCTTATAGTCCGGAATTTACGGTATCTTGAAATCCCATAGTCTTTGGGGGCACTGTGACGTCAGTGTGCCCCTAATCTCCCATTCATTTGAGAGAGAAAAAAAGCACTGCTTATGCCAGTTATGCTGCTGAAAAATGATACAAATGGTAAAATGGCAACAGTTTGGTGTCAAATGTGGAAATTCTGACCAGAATTCTTCACACATCACCCCCAAAGTCATATATATTTATTAAAAGCTGAAAAAAAGTGTTTTGGAGGTAAGTTCTCCTTTAAGAAGGGATAGTTGTACAGTATCTGTTTGTATCTGTCTACAGTAAAGGGACAGGGGGGAGAGGAGAGAGGAAAGAGAAACCCCCCTCTACACCCCTCTTTACACACACCCCCCAGCCTTCATCCACTATTGTCTTGGTCTCTCCTTTATTCAAACTTCCGATCAGTTCATTGGTCACCCCATTCTTTTTAAGCCATTATCAATAGAACTCCAGTAACTGGAACAAACTGTATTTAACAGTATGGGAAACCTCTCTCTCTCTCTCTCTCTCTCTCTCTCTCACACACACACACACACATACACACAGACACACACACACACACACACACACACACACACACACACACACACACACACACACACACGTCACGTGCAGTGAGTACAGTCATATGTATGCTGGTATTGTTAAAGAGAAACAATAGAAAGGCCTGTTTCTGGGCAAGTTACCCAACTGTAACACTGGGGGTACAGAACAGCACGGGTCACTGGCCACTTGCCTGTAACACACACAAGGACACACAGACACAGACACACAGACACACACACACACGCACGCACGCACGCACACACACACACACACACACACACACACACACACACACACACACACACACACACACACACACACACACACACACACACACACACACACACACACACTTTAAATGACAGGATGCAGAACATCTTACATCCTTATCAGTCTAATGACATGATCAATAACAACAGCCTTAGGGAGGCATGTGAGTCTGTATACAGTGTGTGTGTGTGTGTGTGTGTGTGTGTGTGTGTGTGTGTGTGTGTGTGTGTGTGTGTGTGTGTGTGTGTGTGTGTGTGTGTGTGTGTGTGTGTGTGTGTGGGTGGGTGTGCGTGTGCGTGTGCGTGCATGCATGTGTGTGTGTGTGTTGGGGGAAGGGTGGGCCCTTGGGCTGTGGGAACACAATAACAGTGATTTTCCTTGTGGGAAAATCTGTTGTTGTCTTAGATGACACAAACTGATAGGATTATCAGGAACGGTGTAATGACACAGAGACGCAGCCACACACACACATGGTGCCCTCTGATCATTGATAAGACTAGGGTCAGGGAACCTCACACTGATAAAGCATCTTCTGACCGCTGGGGGGCTGATTACATGGACTGTCTGTGTCAGCATGTGTGTGTGTGTCATGTTACAACACTCGTAGGGCTCTCTCTCTCTCTCACTCTCTCTCTCACACAAAAGCCCTTTTCCCACATGCGCTTTGTACCGCAAAATGACCGGAACGTGGTGTAATGCCTGCATGTGGGAAAGGCGCCGTGCCGGTATAAGCGCGACCCCGTCGTCCCCGACATTTCACCAGTTTCGATCCAGTCAGAAGAGCGGTATGCTCTTAAGGGGACGCAAGCGGAAACGGGTCCAGTCATTTTTTTGGGTCCACCAAAATACAATGATGGAAACACAACTATAGTCTCTGACATCTCTGCATCTTTTCTCCTTTCATTCATTTTCCCCTTGTTGCTCAAAATGGTTGAAAGTTATATCAATTTGAACTAGAAATTTAATTATTTTTTTCCATGTATGTGTATGTGGCCGTCTTATCGATAAGAGCAAAGTGAGGCGAGGCTCGTTTACCGCAGCACACCGCACAATAGGACAAGCCCCCCGCTCTGGGGTAACACAATGCAAGATTTCTCCACGTAATTCCCTCGTCTAACTAGAGATAAACCGCGCAATGAAATCCGTTTTTAATTTGCGTTTTGGGGCTTTTCGTGATTCTTGTTAAAAGTTACAGCACCTCTGATTTTTCCTCTCAGGGCGCAGGAGGCAACGCAGGGCAGAGCTCTTCTCCTCGTCAGCCCATTCAGTCTGTCTAAACTCAATACCGATATAATCTCAGTAGGAGGGATGCAGGGAAATATATGATAGTAGCCGATGTGTTTAGAGAAGCTTTGTCGTAGTATAGCGTTATATTTTACATGGGCGCTAAACTGCGACGAGATTTGTTTGCGAAAATGTCAGACTGTTCCCATGCAAATCCCCCGGAGGAGCACACACACACAGACAAAGAGTGTGCTGCTCCAGTCCCCAGTT
>NC_139627.1:28563951-28583951 GCF_964638095.1 Poromitra crassiceps | reverse complement strand
GTGTGTGTTTATCAGTAATCCTGAATAAAAACCATAGAGGATTTATGCAAAGCAAATACATACAGTACATGTATTTTCATCCTTGAGTTTCTGGATGTTTGTGTATGAGCAAGTGTGTGTGTGTGTGTGTGTGTGTGTGTGTGTGTGTGTGTGTGTGTGTGTGTGTGTGTGTGTGTGTGTGTGTGTGTGTGTGTTTTAGTGTCTCATCCACACTTAGTTAAAGAACAGAAAATATGTGCTCAGAGCTTAAACTGGTGTGTTTTTCTCTTCAGTTTCAATGCTGTTTTTTGTTTGTTTTTAGCTCATCTCCCTTTCAGCTGACTGAAAGCAGAGACTGGTTCTTGTTACCTGCAGTGGTGTACGATCCTGTGGAAACTGAACTTGTTGATTTGCAATGCTGTTGAAAGTAAGCATGATGTTCCCATGAGAAACCTTTCCCCATCCAAGCTTTTTATTGACCATCCACCAACCATTCGAAAAATACTCGAAAATAGATACGCCATTATGCAGAAATATTCAAATAGAATAGGTGAAAATAACACATTTATACTGCATGCAAAAAATGCCCAAACGTGCATGGGATTAGTATAAAGTGGGAATGCCTGTAAAGGGGAGACTCCTGGGCACCCATAGAACCTATTCTCATTCAGATATCTTGAGGTGAGAGGTCAAGGGGCCCCTTTGAAAATGGCCATGTCTGTTTTTCCCTCGCCAAAATTTAGCCTAACTTTGGAGCACTATTTAGCCCCCTTCCCGACAAGCTAGCATGACATGGCTGGCATCAATGGATTCCTTACTGCAGGTCTTCTAGTTTAATATGAGATCAGGATCTTCACTTCTCTACAGCCTCTGAAAGACAGAAATGTTGGCCGACGAGTTTACAGTTTTTCACAATTGTTTAAACACATTAATTGGAACATCAGACACAATGTGCACAACCTGAAACTCATGTACCAACTGCCAAACCAATTCTGCTGACTCCAAGCACATTTTCTGCTTTAGACTCAGATACCCATTCCAAACCACACATTTTTCACAACACTACACACAATTCTCTATATGTTGCACACTCTTCCTGAATTCCCTCTCTTGGTGTTCACACAGAACACACTGCCAATCACATTTCTAAACTCCAAAGGCTGTTGTGCAATTAGCAATCAGCACTTTTTGTTGTGTTTTTGTTTTTTGTCTTTATTTTGTTCTCTTTTATATGGTTCGTTTTAATGTTTTGGTACTGTTTTAACTTTTTCTTGAACTTTTGTTGTAAAGGCCTAACCAGGGACAGGGGTTGCAAATTAGCCTCGGTTAGAAACCTGTATGCCTGACATCTGTTTTGTAGGTCATATGAAATCATGTTCAATGCATTTGTCCCTGTTCAATAAATGAATGAATAAATAAAATAAATACATTTTGCTATAGAAGGGTCACAGATGAGCTCCTGTTTTTTTTTTGGAGAACAATGAATGGTGGCAACATCGAAGAGAGGTGATGAGGTCCTGTCGCCAGCCAGGGCCCGAACGCAGGGCCCTTAGAATCGTCCTACCCCCCCCCCCATCCACGGCTCTCTCTCTCTCTCTCTCTCTCCTCTCTCTCTCTCTCTCTCTCTCTCTCTCTCTCATCTCTCTCTCTCTCTCTCTCTCTCTCTCTCTCTCTCTCTCTCTCTCTCTCTCTCTCTCTCTCTCTCTCTCTCTCTCTCTCTCTCTCTCTCTCTCTCTCTCTCTCTCTCTCTCTCTCTCTCTCTCTCTCTCTCTCCTCTCTCTCTCTCTCTCTCTCTCTCTCTCTCTCTCTCTATCTCTCTCTCTCTCTCTCTCTCCTCTCTCTCTCTCTCTCTCTCTCTCTCGGGGCTTTATTGGCATGGGAAACACTCCCTCCAAACCTCTTGCTTATGTCTCTCTTTTGTCCCCTCAGAGGAGGTGGATTTCACAGATTTATTGACAGGAGAAGAGTGGAGATGGAGAGGAGAAGACAGGAGAAGAGTGGAGATGGAGAGAAGAGTGGAGATGGAGAGGAGAAGACAGGAGAAGAGTGGAGATGGAGAGAAGAGTGGAGATGGAGAGGAGAAGACTGGAGAAGAGTGGAGATGGAGAGAAGAAGACAGGAGAAGAGTGGAGATGGAGAGGAGAAGACAGGAGAAGAGTGGATATGGAGAGGAGAAGACAGGAGAAGAGTGGATATGGAGAGGAGAAGACAGGAGAATAATAGAGATGGAGAGGAGAAGACAGGAGAAGAGTGGATATGGAGAAGAGAAGACAGGAGAATAATAGAGATGGAGAGGAGAAGACAGGAGAATAATGGAGATGGAGAGGAGAAGACAGGAGAAGAGTGGAGATGGAGAAGAGGAGACAGGAGAAGAGTGGAGATGGAGAGGAGAAGACAGGAGAAGAGTGGATATGGAGAGGAGAAGACAGGAGAAGACAGGAGAAGAGTGGAGATGGACAGGAGAAGAGTGGAGATGGAGAGGAGAAGACAGGAGAAGAGTGGAGATGGAGAGAAGAAGACAGGAGAAGAGTGGAGATGGAGAGAAGAAGACAGGAGAAGAGTGGAGATGGAGAGGAGAAGAGTGGATATGGAGAGGAGAAGACAGGAGAATAATAGAGATGGAGAGGAGAAGACAGGAGAAGAGTGGATATTATTATAAAGTGTGAAGTTTTAGTGGTGGTGGCAGACTGTCGTCATGGGTACATCTGTTAGAATGCAGGTTTTGAAATGATTGTCCAGGAAACTTCTTTGTGAACAAGTTGACAGTATTTATTTTGCTGATGGATTGACAGGGGGGAAACACATGGGGGGGAAACACACATGGGCTGCCTTGTCTGTAACACAAATAAACAAACATGATTAGAAAAACATAACTAACCCACATGAATTAGGACAACTAAAGAGCAAAAGTATAACTAACAGAATAAAACATAAGGCTTACCCGTGTTGCTTGTGCTCTGGCCGCCCCATGCAAGGATGTGATTGAGGGGAGTGCAGACTCTAAATAATGAGTGAGGGAACCCAGGTGGGGCAATCAGGGAAGGGACCAACAGGTGAACATCATAAGTAATCAGTGAGGTGTAAAGCTAAAGAAATAAGTGAGAAAAAGGAAGTGAACCAAGTGAGGAGGGAAAGTGGAAAAGTAAAATATTAAAGTAAAAGCTGATAATTCATAACAGCCGCCCCTGTATTTCTAATGAGAAATACAAAAAATAAAGAATAAACCATAATTAAATGGAGTAATCCGGAAGAGCCAGGGGAATCAGCTGTGCTACAGGCCTGACATAGGACTTGTCCTGGACTGAGACTTCAGCGGTCCTGATGTGGCCATCTTACTTAATCGGCAGGTCTGTCCTTTGCCATTTGTGCATTGCTTGAGGAAATGGCAAGTATGATTTGGTGGAGTGTTCCCAATGGTTTAGCAGATCAGAGTCTGGGCAGGACACCAGAGGGAGCGAAGCACCATGTCGTCCCATGATGAAAAGGTTTGAGGTGACTGGATCAAGAAGACATTTGAAGATCTGGAAACTGTTTGTATTTAGAACATCGGGATTCACAGGTGAAGTGGGACTGTCCATAAAGGCTGGGAAGGGGGAGATGACTGGGGAAGGAGCAGCTGGAACAAGCGCTGGAGCTGGGCCTGACACAGTTGACAGTGAGGCTAGGTTAGGATCAGAGACTGAGGTGGAACTTTTAGCTGGGACAAGGAATGGAGAGGGCACTTGGATTGGCCTTGTACGCGGTACTGGAGCTGGAGCTAGCAATGGAGGAGATACTACAGCTGGAGTAGAAAGAGGAGTGGAAACAATGTCATGCAGCTGTGACATCACTGCTGGCTGAGGAGTGTCCATGAGTGGGGAATCTGCTTGCCTCTGGAGGCTTTCTTCGGCTCGTTGAGGGTCATCCATGGCTCCTTGTTCTTTCCTGGATCTGATGATGGCCTTTTCACTCTGTACAGTTTGAGAGTCCCATTTCCAGAGTTTGCCAACACTGTAATGCAGTCCATCCGTAGGGGAACTGAAAGATCTAGACAGGGACTGGACAGGGACTGAAGAGGTCTGAGTTTGGAAGTCTGTCAGGGGGCCTTGGAGTGTCCATCCCAGACAGGTTTTGACGGCTGCAGGTGACCCAGAAGGACCCAGTCTGACTCGAGCAGTAGGAGTGATGAGGTGGATGTGATCAGAGCCAATGAGCAGCAACGGCGATGCTTTGTTGATAGATGGTAGTGGAATGCCTTGTAGATGCCTGTACTTTCTTTGAAGGGAAAACACTGGGTAGGTATGGTCTACAAGTGCCAATTCGTTTGCAGTGAACGCATCATTGATGGTAAAGGTTTTCTCAGGATATGCAACAGGAGAGATCTGGAAATTGACTGATGAACCATCAAGAGTTTCAACATCTTGGCTCACTGTTCTGAGTGATAGTTTCTCAGCTTTACCACCCAGGCGGAGATGTTGAGCAGCTGACTGCAGAAGAATGGTGCGTTGAGAACCGTCATCAAGGATGGCATGCGTTTCCAGTGTTCGCTTTCCATTGTGGAGAAGCACTTTCACAATTTTCAGAAGTGCACCATTACTGTCACGATCAAGGTACAGTGTCCTCACAGGACTGGTGGTGGATCTTGGACTAGTGTGAGTGGTGGACCTTTGATTGATGTTGCACAGTATTTGTAGATGCATACCTTGGCATGTGCAGGATTTCTTCAAGTCACACTTTGCCGCTTGATGAGCCCGTGCACATCGCCAACAACGTTTGTTCTCCTTTATCCAATTGACCTTTTGATCCTTGGTCATGTCAATGAACTCAGAGCATCTGTTGATATGATGTTCGTCTGAGCTGCAATATGCACAGGTTGTTCTGGACCTTGAAAAGTGTTCTGGAGATGACATTGAGTCATGTTTGTCTGTGCCGTGTAGAATTGTTGTCATGGCAGGTGCAGACTTATGTGGATATCGTGGCTGATTGGGAAATGGGATGGTAACCGTTTTTCTGGGTTGACATCGGGATTCGGTTCGCAGCCAACATGAAAGCATTGGCAAGTCATAATCCATGACTCCTTGGTTCCGGTAGGCATATCGTTTAAAGCGACTGGAATGTTCGGCTGGTAGCTTTTCAAGGAGGCGATCCACATGAGAACCACAGAAAAGCTCTGCTTGTCCTTGGTCGTTCATGGAGCTAAGCAGACCAACAAGTGCTTGTACACGAAGAGCAAAGTTATCTAGTGCTTGCCCATCTCCTACTCGGATAGGAGGAAGGTCCATAATGTTCCTGAGCTCCTTCAAAGCTAGTTGTCTTGGTTGCCCATATCGTTCGTCAAGAGCATTAATGGCTTGGGTGTAAGGGTCAGAAGCATAGGAGAAAGCAAGAGCTAGTCGCTTGGCCCACTTTCAAATGATCAAGGAGTACGTGATATTTAAAATGTTCTGTCTCATTATGGTCAAGAAGATTATTAAGTGCCATCCGTAACATTCTGTACTGCATCTCGTCTTCTCTTGTTAAGTCTGGGAAAGAAGGGCCTTCCAGCTTGTAGACGTGTGTTCGGCCAATAGGGGGTGCCACATGTCTCTGTTGGTGGCCATAAGATCGAGTGGGTGAAGATGGAGGCACTAAAGGGGAACACTGCCCCTGCTGGGAAGAAAGAACCACTAGAGACTGGGCAGTGTTTACAACTGGAGGATTCAAGGGCTGAATATATTGACTCTGTACATTGCCATCTGGTGGTGCGGCAGGCAAACTGCCAAGTGGAAGGTTTGGAAGGCAAAGGATTGGCCTATGTAGACCAGCTGAAGGCACTGCAGCATCAAGAATGGACAGGTTGGATAGAGGTAAGCAGGGTAGGGAAGACGAAAGTATGGCAGAAGAGGACACTGCCACTGGATGACGGCTGACATCTGGTGGTGGACAAGAAGCAAGCTGTTGTAATGGTAGAACATTTGGGATACTAACAGCAGGTTGTGCTTGATGAACCACCGGCTGGGCATTAGGGGGTGCCACTTGGTTGGATGGATATATGGAGGCGGAGCGAGGAGTGCTTCTGACTGACCGTCTGGACGATGACGTGCTGCCAGATGATGTTGATGCTGACACCATGCGCTGTATGCTCCTCATGGTGTGTAAAACTTCTCTCCACATCTCCATCTGGTTGGTCGGCTCAGGCCCAGCAGCCTCATTCATGTCCTCTGGTCTCCATTGCTCGTCTTCATCTGGCAACCCATGTGTGTGTGTTTGATTGGAGTGCTGCGTACATTCTGTTTGGCTGGCAGCACCCCTTCCCCTTGGAAGCTCTACTTCGAAGTCTGCAAGATGGACTGGGGGTCGAGTCTCACGACTAGAGCGTCGAACATTCCCATCTAGCGAGGTCATGACAATAGTCTTATCCGGCTCGAAGGACCATATTATAAAGTGTGAAGTTTTAGTGGTGGTGGCAGACTGTCGTCATGGGTACATCTGTTAGAATGCAGGTTTTGAAATGATTGTCCAGGAAACTTCTTTGTGAACAAGTTGACAGTATTTATTTTGCTGATGGATTGACAGGGGGGAAACACATGGGGGGGAAACACACATGGGCTGCCTTGTCTGTAACACAAATAAACAAACATGATTAGAAAAACATAACTAACCCACATGAATTAGGACAACTAAAGAGCAAAAGTATAACTAACAGAATAAAACATAAGGCTTACCCGTGTTGCTTGTGCTCTGGCCGCCCCATGCAAGGATGTGATTGAGGGGAGTGCAGACTCTAAATAATGAGTGAGGGAACCCAGGTGGGGCAATCAGGGAAGGGACCAACAGGTGAACATCATAAGTAATCAGTGAGGTGTAAAGCTAAAGAAATAAGTGAGAAAAAGGAAGTGAACCAAGTGAGGAGGGAAAGTGGAAAAGTAAAATATTAAAGTAAAAGCTGATAATTCATAACAGATATGGAGAAGAGAAGACAGGAGAATAATAGAGATGGAGAGGAGAAGACAGGAGAATAATGGAGATGGAGAGGAGAAGACAGGAGAAGAGTGGAGATGGAGAAGAGGAGACAGGAGAAGAGTGGAGATGGAGAGGAGAAGACAGGAGAAGAGTGGATATGGAGAGGAGAAGACAGGAGAAGACAGGAGAATAGTGGAGATGGACAGGAGAAGAGTGGAGATGGAGAGGAGAAGACAGGAGAAGAGTGGAGATGGAGAGAAGAAGACAGGAGAAGAATGGAGATGGAGAGGAGAAGACAGGAGAAGAGTGGAGATGGAGAGAAGAGTGGAGATGGAGAGGAGAAGACAGGAGAAGAGTGGATATGGAGAGAAGAGTGGAGATGGAGAGGAGAAGACAGGAGAAGAGTGGATATGGAGAGGAGAAGACAGGAGAATAATAGAGATGGAGAGGAGAAGACAGGAGAAGAGTGGAGATGGAGAGAAGAGTGGAGAAGAGTGGAGATGGAGAGAAGAAGACAGAGGGGGTGATGAGGATGGAAAAGACACCACTGTAACTTTTTTCAATCTTTTCCATCTGCCTTTCTCTCTTCTTTATTGCTCTGAATGACCTTAGAACAAGGCCCAGGCTGAAATACAATGGATTTAATGGTGCATATCTCTCTCTCTCTCTCTCTCTCTCTCTCTCTCTCTCTCTCTCTCTCTCTCTCTCTCTCTCTCTTTCTCTCTCTCTCTCTCTCTCTCTCTCTCACACACACACACACACACACACACACACACACACACACACACACCCCACTTCTCTATTTACAGCTCCATCTTTTAAGGGCTCTTCTCTCGCTGCAGAGTTTTATGGCGCTGTAATAAAACAGACAAAAGACAAATGGTCGGTGAAGAATTGCTTCAGCACAAGGCATTTAGTCAGACAGTCACTTAGTCATTCAGCCAGTCAGTTGGTCAGTCAATCAGTCAGTCATATATTCAAATTGTCAGTTAGCTGGCCAACCAGCCAGCCAGCCAGCCAGTCAGTAATGTAATTTAGTCAGTTGGTCAGTCATCGGTTAGATAAAGAAGGTGTCAAGTCCAGTGTTGGGTCATTACTCAAAAAAGTAATATAACTATTACACATTACACATTCGTTTAAAAGACAGTAATGCCTTACTAAGTAATATAAGTAAGAAAGTAATATACACTACTCGTTACATTACTTTTGCATTACTCCGCAACATCACATGAGATGTGAAGTGATGCGCATATCCCCATCTGCCTCAAACTCCTATGAAAGTTGATGCTACAATGGATTGCCGGAGGGGACGACTGCCTCTGATTGGCCTGAACCAACGAATCGTCACTCATCATGCCTAAACCTAAGCAATGATCACTCCTCCCCGTGCCTCCAGCCCATTCATTCTAGCAAGCTTTTAACAGTCAGCTGTTGTTGTGTTGCGCAATCGTGTGTGACAAAGCACCACACGTTTGATGTTTTCTCCATAATCCTGCTGATTGAAGAACTTATGTAATGCAAGTAATGACATAACTGTAATGTGATTACTGGATTTAGGAAACGTAATGCTACTGGTTACAGACTGTAATGTGATTACAGTAATGCATTACTTTGTGATGCATTACCCCCAAAACAAGTCTGATCAGTGGTGTATCAGCCAGACTTTGAGAAAGGTCCGTCAGTTAAGGCTGAAACATGCTTTAATGTAGCCTGGAGTTGGGACGTTGTCGGCTGCAGTGAGACATACATACTCGAATGCCCAGCTTGACGAGGGGGTCCCATGCAGGGAAGTCCCCAGCAAAACCAATCATTGTGTGATTTCACTGATTTCTTTCACTCTGTCTTCCTATCTCCTCATCTACATTATATACTGTAGTATACTGTCCTCCTATCTCCTCATCTACATTATATACTGTAGTATACTGTCCTCCTATCTCCCCATCTACATTATATACTGTACTATACTGTCCTATCTCCTCATCTACATTATATACTGTAGTACTATACTGTCCTATCTCCCCATCTACATTATATACTGTAGTATACTGTCCTATCTCATCTACATTATATACTGTAGTACTATACTGTCCTCCTACCTCCTCATCTACATTATATACTGTAGTACTATACTGTCCTATCTCCTCATCTACATTATATAGTACTATATAGTACTATACTGTCCTCCTATCTCCTCATCTACATTATATACTGTAGTACTATACTGTCCTCCTATCTCCTCGTCTACATTATATACTGTAGTATACTGTCCTCCTATCTCCTCATCTACATTATATACTGTAGTACTATACTGTCCTCCTATCTCCCCATCTACATTATATACTGTAGTATACTGTCCTCCTATCTCCTCATCTACATTATATACTGTAGTATACTGTCCTCCTATCTCCTCAGCTACATTATATACTGTAGTACTATACTGTCCTCCTATCTCCTCATCTACATTATATACTGGAGTATACTGTCCTCCTATCTCCTCATCTACATTATATACTGTAGTACTATACTGTCCTCCTATCTCCCCATCTACATTATATACTGTAGTACTATACTGGCCTCCTATCTCCCCATCTACATTATATACTGTAGTACTATACTGTCCTCCTATCTCCTCATCTACATTATATACTGTAGTATACTGTCCTCCTATCTCCTCATCTACATTATATACTGTAGTATACTGTCCTCCTATCTCATCTACATTATATACTGTAGTATACTGTCCTCCTATCTCCTCATCTACATTATATACTGTAGTACTATACTGTCCTCCTATCTCCTCATCTACATTATATACTGTAGTATACTGTCCTCCTATCTCCTCATCTACATTATATACTGTAGTATACTGTCCTCCTATCTCCTCATCTACATTATATACTGTAGTATACTGTCCTATCTCCTCATCTACATTATATACTGTACTATACTGTCCTCCTATCTCCCCATCTACATTATATACTGTAGTATACTGTCCTCCTATCTCCTCATCTACATTATATACTGTAGTATACTGTCCTCCTATCTCCTCATCTACATTATATACTGTAGTACTATACTGTCCTCCTATCTCCCCATCTACATTATATACTGTAGTATACTGTCCTCCTATCTCATCTACATTATATACTGTAGTATACTGTCCTCCTATCTCCTCATCTACATTATATACTGTAGTATACTGTCCTCCTATCTCATCTACATTATATACTGTAGTATACTGTCCTCCTATCTCCTCATCTACATTATATACTGTAGTACTATACTGTCCTCCTATCTCTTCATCTACATTATATACTGTAGTATACTGTCCTCCTATCTCCTCATCTACATTATATACTGTAGTACTATACTGTCCTCCTATCTCCCCATCTACATTATATACTGTAGTATACTGTCCTCCTATCTCCCCATCTACATTATATACTGTAGTACTATACTGTCCTCCTATCTCCTCATCTACATTATATACTGTAGTATACTGTCCTCCTATCTCCTCGTCTACATTATATACTGTAGTACTACAATACTGTCCTCCTATCTCCTCATCTACATTATATACTGTAGTATACTGTCCTCCTATCTCATCTACATTATATACTGTAGTATACTGTCCTCCTATCTCATCTACATTATATACTGTAGTATACTGTCCTCCTATCTCATCTACATTATATACTGTAGTACTATACTGTCCTCCTATCTCATCTACATTATATACTGTAGTACTATAGTTGCACAGCACTGTTCACGTCAGCTGCGTCGCAAGGGCGAGGGCTTGCACGTCCGAGTATAAATTACGCTTAAGTTACTCAACCAGTCTGTCAGTTACCAAGCTGCTTTTACAGCCGGCCAGACATTCAGTTAAACAGTCAGTCAGTCCGTCAGTCAGTCACTCAGTCATTTAATCAGCCTGGAAGTCATTTCAGTAAACCAGTCTGAGAGAGAGAATAATGATTCCTTCCAGTAAGTAAAGCTAAATCCTACTAAACTTAAACAAGGCTAGGGCTCCATTACAGAAACCTCCTCACTGTCAAATTGGATCTTATCTTCACTTTAAGACTCCGCCGAGGAGTTTTACCATTACAGCAAGGACATGCACGCACGCACACACACACACACACACACACACACACACACACACACACACACATGCACACGCACACACACACACACACATGCACGCACACACAAACACGCAGGCGCACGCACACGCACACACAAACACGCACACACAGCACTTTTCTCCTACTAAAACAATGGCTTAATCCAGCTCACCACAAACACAGTTGGTCTCTTGGTGTGACCCCCTACTGCTGCCCAACTCTATCAAGACTAATGGGTTGTGACTCATAAGTGCATGAACACACACACACACACACACACACACACACACACACACACACACACACACACACACACACACACACACACACACACACACACACACCAGCATGCCATTGCAGTGAGAAAACACTTTATGTCTCTGCAATCTTTGTGACCCCTATTAGCCCTATATGTGGAGCAGCACTGGCCCAGTCAAAGCAATGGAGCTCAGACTGAGAAGGACAATGAAGAGAAAGGTCAGTCATCCATCCAGCTCGCAGCTTATCCGGGTCAGTGTCATGGTGGCAGTATGGCATGCAGAGTAGCCCAGATGTCCTTTTCCCTCTGGGTCCTGGGTCTGCCCCCTGAGTCTCTTCCCAGTCAGTCATGCCCGGTACACCTCACTCACTCACTCACACACACACACACTAGTGGTAGAGAGTGAACCACGCCTCCCTCCTTCTAGCTACTACCCTAAGCCACGCCTCCCTCCTTCTAGCTACTACCCTAAGCTCATGATGAGCATAGATACGATAAAGCTGAATTGATCCCTGTGGGGAGATTGGGCTGTTTCAGCAGCCAAAGTCATTGGATGGGATAAGATTCAGAATGGAAAAAATAATAATAGAATACATAAGCATGTAATATAAAATAAGCACTAAAACAACACAAATGACATTTAAAGTTATATAAACCAGTGGCATGCACAGACATTTTGGGGGGCAGCTGCTCAAGTGAAAAAAGGGCACCCCTCTCATAATTATTTATTAAAAAAAAAAAGTGTGGTGTCCCTGGACCCTGGGTGACCACACTTAAAGTGCCCACCTCTTTCACATTTACATGTTAAAAGAAAAATACTATGGCAATAAAGATCACAGATTTGCATGAACTTATTGCTAAAGTAGGTACAGGCTCAACACATATACTACAGAAACATGTAGGACACAATGTAGTAACTAAAAAAAATGCCATTTAACCCTTGTACCCTGCTATCTTTTTATAACTCATTTTACTGTTGGGTAGTTTTTTGGATCAACATATGAATAATTAATAAGATTATTATTAATTTCTTCCCAAACATTTTTTTTATATTTTTTTTATTCATTGGTAACTTCATCCCTCATTATGTGTACCAACATTTCATACTTAGTCAGAACTTTAACCCCTCAAATGCCAGTGTCCAGTAGTACTGTAAGTACAGTAAAAGTACAGTAAAAACACAATTTC
This sequence comes from Poromitra crassiceps, assembly GCF_964638095.1. Lineage (NCBI taxonomy): Eukaryota > Metazoa > Chordata > Actinopteri > Beryciformes > Melamphaidae > Poromitra > Poromitra crassiceps. The sequence continues at coordinate 28,571,480 of NC_139627.1, read as the reverse complement.
CCATATATTTTTGTTCCCATAAATGCAAAGTGGATTTTTCAAGGGGGGGATTTCATAGCCTGGGATAGGTGAAAGATTGGCAGCAACATTCATTTTCATCCATCTTTAGTTTTTTTTTTTTTGTAATTTCTATCTGTAAATTCAGATTACTTTTGTAATCAGATTACTCATTGTAATCAGATTACTCATTGTAATCAGATTACTTTTGTAATCAGATTATCATCAGTGATGTCATAAGGTGTTTTTGGTCACTAATGATGTCACTGATGACATTCATAGACATTGTGACATCATCAGTTGGTTTTCATATTTACTGCATGATTTGAGCCAAAAAAGCAAAAAGTGCCTGTTTTGGACTCCCAGACTTTTTCCCCAAAAAACACAAATGAGCTTTAGTCCAGCATCTATCCTGGTCTAAAGGCTTCAAATTAGTAGTGTGCACTGTAAAATTCTGTTTTTGAATATTTTCCCATGTTCGGCATACAGATCAATTTCCTGTACATTTCATGTAAACTGCATGTAATTGGTTGTTGTGCCAAAACTGGGGGAATAGGGGGAAATAGCCAAACACAATAGAAACTAGTAATTACAAGCCTTGACTCGAGGTGAGATGTGTAACATCAGGGAAATAATCTTTTTTGGGGAAAAAAGCTGGAGGTCCTAAAAAAGAGTTGTTTTTGTTCAAAATTAACATTGAAAACTATGGGAAAACTATGCAATGGACTTTGAGGCCATGTAATTCCCCCAAATTTTCAGCCAACCACAAAATTCCATTTCAAGGTCAAATTTCAAGGTGTTTGGTCCAAGATGATAGAATAAAAACATAATGTGAGTGCATTTTTTTTTTCAATGGCTGGAGGTCCCAAAAAAGTATGTTATAATGGAAGTCAATGAGAATTTGCGTTCCAAAAAACAACCGCCAACAGTAAACGTGTGAGTATTTTCTCTACAGGAGGCTACGAAGTGTTTTAACATGGTGAGACGGAGACTTTTGTAAAACACACAGAAAAAAAGACCTGAGCCTACTTTTGGCCTCAGACCACCAAAAATGTCAAAACCCCATCCGCGCGAATGTTAAAACGATCCAACCGTTGGACTAACAGGGTACAAGGTTAATACAGTGAGGTCAAGTTTCGAAAAATGGTCTCACTACAATGAAATGGCTACTACTGTATGGGGATGGGGACTAACTCCAGCACACATGAATACAATTGGGCTCATTGAATCCACGAGAGTCTCAGCTTTCCACTCACACCCAAATTATGTAATTCCAAGACTTTTTGGGGACCCCAGTATGCAGAAATGTTCCAATAGAAGGTGAAAAAAATATATATATATGTTACGGCATGCAAAAAACTGCATGTTTTTGCCAAAAACCGCATGTGATTAGCATAAAGTGGGCATGTCTGTAAAGGGGAGACTCGTGTGTACCCATAGAACCCATTCTCAGTCACATATCTGGAGGTAAGAGCCCATTTGAATATGGCCATGCCAGTTTTTCCCTCGCCAAAATGTAGCCTACATTTTGAGCGTTATTTAGCTCCCTCCCCGACAAGCTAGCATGACATGGTTGATGGATGCATTAGGCATTCTAGTTTCAGAGGATATTAGTATCTTCACACTAGCTTTAAAAATGGGTCCACGATAGCCTCTGAAACACAGTCATGTTGGCCGCGGACATGTCTTGCAAAAAGGACACTTATCCTTCAGAGGGCAAAAGGGCTTGGTTGGACACCACCTGGGGTCTATCTGTGCACCACCTAGACACCACCTGGGGTCTATCTGTGCACCACCTGGACACCACCTGGGGTCTATCTGTGCACCACCTGGACACCACCTGGTCTATCTGTGCACATCCCTGATATAAACCTATATTATGCAGCCAACAATTCTAACACGATTATACAAGTAGGAAGTATGGGAATGAGTTCCCATTTACTTTGATTTGTTACTTACATGCTAATAGTCTTGATTGCTTTTGTGTTAATGTGCAAACGTTGCCTAATGCAGCTTTAAATCAACACTGCAGTTGACTGGGTCACTTTTGATCGCTGTCACATAACTTTTTATAACGGAAATGAGCACCAGCACAGCGCAGGAGACACCAGAGATGTGTTACCATGACAATGGATTACTTATCATGTGTAATAGCTGTGTCCAACCTCTCAACCCTATGGCTTTGTTTCACTTTCCATCCACAGTTTTTACAGATTATGAAAGTGCAGATTGTAAGATTTCAAATGATGTGTCACACATTGTAATCTGAAAAAAATGAAGGAGATATTGCTTATTTGAATGTTCACACTAACCCTAAAAGCCACATTCAGAGATAACGGCCCTCAAAGTTGGAGACACTTTTCACACCTAGGCAGCCAGGTAAGAGGGGAGTGGACAACAAGGACTTTTATTTAACAACATACACTTATTTACTGATTCTAAAACGGCTGCATTTTATGTGGAATGGATAGTTCAAAACCTAAACGTGTGTATTAATGGAAAAAACGAGATTTATTTTTTCTCCAAAGAATAAACAATTTTCCCCTTTTCTGGGAATTACAATCGGACTACTGTACATGTGGTACCTTCTTCTGGCGCGTGTCACAGGAGAGGAAGAAACAACATTACAGAGAGAGAGGGAGAGAGAGAGTACAGCCATTACAATATGCCATCATACATTTGAGCAGATATATTGAGGTAATACAATTCTACACGTTGGGGCTTGAAGACAAAAAAAAATATTTTATTCCACTCTCATGTCAATAAAATACAACTGAATTAATTGGGGGGGGGGAGGGCATCAGCAGGGGTGTGTTTTGTTAGGCAAATTTTCCAATGCCCTCCTGAAGAGATACGTTACTTCATTTCAATATCAAACAGCTATGAAAGGAAGCTTTTAAATAGCACACTAATTGTTGTAATGGCCTTCTCGTCTGTACCTCTGCAGTGTTCTCTCTCTCTCTCTGCTCCCCTTTTACATTATATTATAATAACCTCCTCCCATCTTCCTTTCTCTTTCTCCCTTTCCACACACACACACACACACACACACACACACACACACACACACACACACACACACACACAGAGCCAGCCCGCCCTATACGCGGACTAAGCGGCTGCCTAGAGCCCTGGGAGTTGCCAGGGGCCCCCGCAAACAAACAAAAACAAAAAAATTAAATAAACATAGGCTATAATATTATAGGCTGTGTGTGGTAGTTAAAACATAGTTTCAAGTTGACGTTTATTTATGTTTGTAGTTGAAACAAAAACATAAATACTGTAGGCTACATACAGTACAACACAAAAGGCTGTTATTTACCCTTTGTCGCCAGCTGGCAGGGCCGTAGCTTCACGGAGGAAATGTGGACGATTCCAAGGGCCCTTGACTGACAGGGGCCCAATTTTTTTTTTTTTTTTACAGTGCACCTGAAGGCAACATACAAGATACCAAGTGTCCAAATGTTCATGTCATTCTGGCCAATACTCTACTTCTGTTATAACATTTCATTCTGGAATATGGAATATCTTTCAATAATCTTTATGACTAAAAGGCTAAAAGTAATCTCATGTGTAAGAAATGACTGTTCTACATTGAAGTAAAACATTTAAATAATTAACTTGTTGGTTTTGGATTTATTTAGCTTCAAGAGTGCATTTTTGTTCGCGTGATCCTCAACACAGGCTTTGAGAATCCCGGGCCACTTACCGATACTTATGCTTAAATTAACACTCATATTCTGGTTTATTTAAAGAAAAACATTTTGGCTAGTGGAAATTCTAATTGACTGGTAACTTCTAGCAGCCATATTGGCAGGTGGCCAAAAAAGCTAATTTCAAGCCCTGCAGGGAGAGGAAGTGGTGACATAGGAGTGAGTGAGAAAATGATAAAATATTGGTGTTTAAGACTGAATAATGACATCAACTGTTAATTTAAGTTATTCCTCTAAACCTGACTTCAAATGCCCCAAATTTTTCCGCACCAGCGCCGTTCCTGGGTTACGGCATGACAATATTTGTTCGGTATTGTTTCAATTGTCACACTCATCTATACATATTTGAGGTTTGTTTATTATTTGGGAAAAGGACCACTGGAACAAACGCCGCGTACATGATCCGGCTACTTTTTCAATCTGACTGGCTACTCAAAAGTTTGGGGAACTCTCTGATTTAAAATGAGATATTCCTCTAAATTGGGCTTCAAATGGCCAAAATTTTCCGCCGGCATCCGTGGGCCCGATGTGATATCCTTTCATGGGGCCCGAAATCCCTGGCTACGGCCCTGCCACCTGGTGAGTAAATATATATGTAACTAAAACCATTAAAATTGACAACCGGTCCGCGACTTTTTTTCCCATGTATCTTTGGCATTGGCACAAAAAAGGTTGGGAACCACTGGTTTAACTGACCTGGCAACCCCTATGGCTGCTGGCTTCTACACGCTTGCTTGACACTGATAGGTCTAACGAGCGTCATCATCGTCACGTTTGTTTGTCCCCCCCCCCCCCAATCCCCCTAATCTATATCCTGCTTAGGGCCGTCAGATGGATAGGGCCGGCCCTGCACACACACACACACACACACGCACACACACACAGACACACACACACACACACACACACACACACACACACACACACACACACACACACACACACACACACAGACACACACACACACACACACACACACAGATTTGTGATTGACAGTGTAATGAGAAGTGCTTTCCCATTAAACAGACAAAGAGACAGAATGCATCAATTAACAAACAACACACGCACACATGTATCTAGATGGATAAGATTTTGTTGGTTGTCACAGACATGCAGACTCGCACAGCAAAGATTTACACGCGGTCGCATCAATTAAGACAACACACATACATACGGTATCACCCACTCATCTGAATGAATTAATCTCTTTATTTTAATTCAAACAGACAAACACACACATTTATGTATAAAAAAGTCATAAAGGTCACACTTTCTTCCTCTCATTCATCTCTCCCGCTGTCTTGCATTCTCAATTATGCCAATTAGAAGCGGTTCAGTATCAATAAAACAATGAAGAACGAACTGTACTTTCACTGAGAGACTGAATATCTTTGCACACCAAACACACCTTTTTTTTTTACCCCCCCCCCCCCCCCCCCGCTGTCACTCACAACCCTGTAGTTGCTTGGCAATGTGTTCCTGAAAGAAACATAACGTTGCTGGTGAATTATGTGTTTGTTGTAATTCCTCCTCATCTGCTTTGAGGCAGAACGGCCTCAAGAAATTCAGAAAACGTTGGTAACCTAAACTCGGGTATCTAAAACGTATCATAGCATTTTGGGAATAGTGGACTCCATATATTTAAGGTAGGGATGGGCAATGATTTTCAAATTCTCATATAGTCATTTTATTATTAAAAAAAAATCTAATTGTTTATGTGACAACTTGTTTTAAATATTGTCCCTTGTTTTTACTGGTGACTGTCTCTTTAAGAGCTTGGCAATGCCACTGTACACAAAAACCGCTCCATGCGCTGTGTTTTGCGCACAATGGAAGCGCTTTCAACATGCTTTCCATTTCTAACTGAAAAAAGCACGCTGGGTGTGAACGCCGCCATACACTTACATGGGGAAAGAAGCAGCTGTAAAATGTTTCCACGTGTCAAAAATGACTGAATTAATTATTGTGTCCATTTTTTTTAGAAGCCACCAAGAGCCGTTTTCTGGAGCTGCCTCTCTCTATGGCTCTGGCCACTATAACTCTATGGGCACACCAGGAAGTAGGAGTCAAAACTTTTTCGGCACATGCGCTATACTGTAGGTGAGCAACTTTCATTGGAATGAAAGGGTCGCCATCTTGGAACACTGTCTCCAGGTTTCTTCATACCTAGTCTCTCCCCAGACTCAAATATTGCGTTGAATCGTTGCGCTCCGCATACTACATAAATGAGTCTGTGCTGCTTCACAGCCACAGCTGGTATTTGAGGGTGGGTCTAGGGGGTATGAAACTGAATGAGTGACAGGTCATAGCACCAATGAGAGAGTGGTTCGAAATGCTCGATGTTGCAAGAGCCAGTTAGATGGGTGGTCTCAGGGTGGGTCGGCCTCCCTGGGTGGGTGGGCCTCCCTCCTTGATCAATCGCAAAGTCGTTACTGATTGGTGAAGGGTGAATCTACCACTCGCCAATCACTGGCCAAGTGAAGGGGTCACTTCCGAGACCAGTTTGCTGAGAGGAGTGTCCCAGACCCAGAGATCTGCAGCATGCGGTAACGTAGTGTCCCAGACCCAGAGAGAGATCTGCAGCATGCAGTAACGTAAGCCGTTTTCCCACATGCGTACCGGAAAATTACCTGTAAGTCAATATCGGACATTTCCCTTCACACCTCTCCTCTGGCATGTGGGAATCTATCAGCGAAATTGCCTGTATGGGGGGGGGGGGGGGGGGGGGCGGCACTGCAGAGCGGGTGGGGAGTGACGTGTCGGCAAAACTCCGAATGGTGAAATAAGTTTGCTTGTTTAACATTAAGCAACGTGTGTACACCTCGCCCATGAGAGTGTCGCGCAGAATATGAAGATAGACTAAACCGGGGACAGATCATGACTGATGATTATGTACCTCTGCGCTGCTGCGTGAGAGAGCCGTCTGGAAGCGAGAGAGACCAGGAGGGAATTTATTTTGGGAAGATGCTCTGAACAATTTTGACGACGTGGAATGGAAGCGTCATTTTCGCATGTCCCGGTATTACGTGCTGAGTCTGGTCCGACCCGCACGCAAGATCACCCGGTGGCGAAAACCACTGGAAGCGCGTTTGCGACTGGCAATAGTCCTTTGGTGGTACGCAACACCAGGGGAATATCGAACAATCAGCTGTGTATTTGGTGTTGGACTGTCTACTGTGTGCATTGCAACCTGGTCCACGAAGTCACAGCCCACTGATAGCGGAAAATGCCTTCGGAAATCAGCAAGCTGACATACTGCTCTTATTAGGCTATCACAAGATCATTTCGCCAGTTTGCTTTAATGTGCGCGAATGATTAGATTATGCCCGCTGGAACATTAAGCAACGTGTGTAGGCTACTCCTCGCCCATGATTGAAGGAACGCTGTCGCGGAAAATGACCTGAACCGTTTCCACTTGCGTCCCCTTAAGAGCATACCGCTCTTCTGACTAGGTCGAAAGTGGTGAAATGTCGGGGACGACGGGGTCGCGCTTATACCGGCACGGCGCCTTTCTCACATGCAGGCATTAGACCACATACCGGTCATTTTGCGGTACAAAGCGCATGTGGGAAAAGGGCTGTAGTGTCCCAGACCCAGAGAGAGATCTGCAGCATGCAGTAACATAGTGTCCCAGACCCAGAGAGAGATCTGCAGCATGCAGTAACATAGTGTCCCAGACCCAGAGAGAGATCTGCAGCATGTAGTAACATAGTGTCCCAGACCCAGAGAGAGATCTGCAGCATGCAGTAACGTAGTGTATCAGGCACAGAGAGAGATCTGTAGCATGCAGTAGTGTATCAGACCCAGAGAGATCTGCAG
>NC_139627.1:28526451-28558951 GCF_964638095.1 Poromitra crassiceps | reverse complement strand
ATAAAAATGCGTTTTGTTAGACCTACATTTTAGGCTATGTCGGGCGTCCGCCGTGCGAGGAGAGAGAGAGAGAGAGAGAGAGAAAGAAAGAAAGAAAGAAAGAGGGAGGGATCGGGAGAGAGAGAGAGGGAGAAAGTTCTTTATTTATTTATTAATGTATGCTATGTAGGCTATGTAAGCCTATGTATTTATTTAGCCTATTGGGAATTTGGAGATAGAAGATCAAAGACCCTCGCAAATTCTGCTATTAGGCTACTATCACGGAGATGAGGATTAGCCGAGACATAGCCTATATGAACACCTGTCCTGTCAGGAATAAAATATTAATAAATAATTTAATAATAACGGACATTTCGAGGAAGACATGCAATCAGTCTGATTGTCTGATTGAACCAGACAATCTTATCACAAAGAAGGCTGGCTCTGATTACCACGATTTGTTTTCATTTATTGAATGGAGACCAGAGAGAGCGAGAGAGAGGGAGAGAGAGGGCGGTGTGTTGCGCAGCACACCGCACGCAAAATCCGTAGAGATTCAACACGTTGCTTCCCATGGTCCGAGGTAAGTTGATTGAGTTCAAACTGCTGATGTGATGATCCAAAAATCCCCCAAAGTTTATCGATGCAAGTCACAAGTCGCCAAAACAGGATCTGAAAGATGTTGTTTTTAAACGATAAAAATGTTCGTTCTTCAGGCCATTACGCACAGCGCAGCTGACTACGGCAGCTGGTTTATCCAAAAATGCGCACCGTTTACTGCTGTTGTGGCGGATCGAGGTCGGCTCACGTTCTCACCACAAACGAACCGCACCAGAGTTCGTTTGGAAGCGGACCGAGACCACCCTTTCTTGGCGATCTCGGTCCGCTTGTTTTGTCCCGCATCCGAGTGCGATTGCTGTGTTCACACTCCCCCAAACGAACCGCACCAAGGGGGAAAATGCTCTCCGTTTCGGAACAACTGCTCCAAACGAGATAGGTGTGAATACACCCTAAGCTGACCATTCCTTGAACACATTTAAGTCTAGAAGAGAGCGATCACACCAGTCTACAAAGTATTGTATTATGGGTCCATGTGATTGGTCTGACTGACTGAGAAGAGATAAGATAACACTTTCGTCAGCAAATTTTATAATATGGTGATTTTTATATTTGCTAAGACAGTCGTTTGTATATAAAATAAAAAGAAAGGAAGAAAGAACGCAGCCCTGCGGTGAGCCAGTGGAAATTAAAATCGATTAATTACATCCATTCATACTGTCTGAGTTCTACTAGTAAGAAAACTGATAATCCATCTGATGAGTTGATGATCCAAGTGAAAATAATGTATATGTTTTTCTACTAGTATGTGAGGTTGAATTGTATTGAAGGCTGATGAAAAGTCAACAAAAAGTAATCTTGCTAGTGTGAGGGTTCTTTCATTGAGCTACTATGCAGGCAGCTGGTCCATGTTGGTGGATGGAGGGTCCTATAGACAAGCTACGAACAAGGTTGGCCTGTGCACGCACGCGCGCACGTGCGCGCATACGTGCGTGCCCAGCTGGCACGGGACGTCAGTTTAACGTCATATCGACGTTGGACTCCAACGTTGAACTGACGTTGGATTTTGGTTGAGAATGAAAATCGGGTTGACGTCAAAACACAACGTTGGCAAGACATCAGCGTCCAACGTTAGATAGACATCAGCCTCTGACGTTGGTTAGACATCAGCATCCAACATTGGATAGATGTGGAATTTTGGTTGGGAATGAAAATCGGGTTGACATCAAATCCCAACGTTGGGCAGACATCAGCCCCCAACGTTGTATAGACGTCAGTCTCCAACGTTGGATAGATGTAGGATTTTGGTTTAGAATGAAAATCTGGTTGACGTCAAAACCCAACGTTGGCAAGACATCAGCCTCCAACGTTGGATAGACATCAGCCTCTGACGTTGGTTAGACATCAGCATCCAACGTTGGATATATGTAGAATTTTGGTTGGAAATGAAAATCGGGTTGACATCAAATCCCAACGTTGGGCAGACATCAGCCCCCAACGTTGTATAGACGTCAGCCTCCAACGTTGGATAGATGTAGAATTTTGGTTGAGAATGAAAATCTGGTTGACGTCAAAACCCAACGTTGGCAAGACATCAGCCTCCAACGTTGGATAGACATCAGCCTCTGACGTTGGTTAGACATCAGCATCCAACGTTGGATATATGTAGAATTTTGGTTGGAAATGAAAATCGGGTTGACATCAAATCCCAACGTTGGGCTGACATCAGCCCCCAACGTTGTATAGACATCAGCCTCCAACGTTGGATAGATGTAGAATTTTGGTTGAGAATGAAAATCTGGTTGACGTCAAAACCTAACGTTTGCAAGACATCAGCCTCCAACGTTGGATAGACATCAGCCTCTGACGTTGGTTAGACATCAGCATCCAACATTGGATAGATGTAGAATTTTGGTTGGAAATTAAAATCGGGTTGACATCAAATCCCAACGTTGGGCAGACATCAGCCCCCAACGTTGTATAAACATCAGCCTCCAACGTTGGATAGATGTAGAAGTTTGGTTGAGAATGAAAATTGGGTTGATGTCAAAACCCAACTTTGGGCTGACATCAGCCTCCAACGTTGGCTAGACATCAGCCTCCAACGTTGGATAGACAGCCTCAAACATTGGATAGACATAGAATTTTGGTTGGGGTTGACGTCAAAACCCCATGTTGAGTAGACATCAACCTCCAACGTTGGCCAGGCATCAGCCTCCAACGTTATATAGACACAGAATTTTGGTTGGGGTTGACATCAAAACCCAACGTTGGCTAGACATCAGCCTCCAACGTTGGCTAGGCATCAGCCTCCAATGTTGGCTAGACATGGGTAGAAATTTAAATCTGGTTGATGTCAAAACTTTCGTATCACAAAAAGAAAAAAATCAACATTGAATACAGAATTTTAGAAAACAGGATTTATTTTCAGAACGTAAGAAATTAGATTATCACATTAAAGGTACATTCAGCAATGTTTTTGTGTTAAAATAAGTGTTAAATGGCTCTATATTCTGACAGCAATCACTGAAATCGAGTGTTTGATCAGTGACTTAAACCCCCAACTTCGCTGTCCTCTATGTCTCTCCTGTAGTCCTGCATGCAGGGCGGACGTATCTCTGCAACTGTAACTCGTAGAGACTCATGGATGGATTTGGGGTGAGAAAATATATTATAGTCCTTTATAGGCATCTCGATCTGACCTTCCGTTTCCGAGAAAATGTCAACTTTTAAAATGTCAACTCGTTTGAGGTCAGTGCCAATTTGTATCGGCCACCACTGCCTGGATCCAGGAGAAGTGCAGAGAACATAAGCAAGACCTGTATATGGCTTTCATTGATCTCTCGAAGGCATTCGACACAGTAAATCAAAAGCTACTCTGGGACCTACTCAGTCGATTTGGAGTCCCACCCAAATTCCTCTCCATTCTAAAGCTATTTCATGACGGCATGCAAGCCCACGTTCAAATAAGTGGACAACAGTCTGACCCTTCTACGTCAAAGTAGGAGTAAAACAAGGATGTGTCTTAGCCATCATCATCTTCAACATCTTCCTCACAGCAGTCACTCTCCTCTCCCATAAGCATTCAATTCCATCTGTCTTAGTTTGCCATAGTCTCTCCCCAGACTCAAATATTACGTTGAATCGCTGCGCTCCGTATACTACATAAGTGAGTCTGTGCCAGTTAACAGCCACTGCTGGTTTTGAAGGCGGGTTGAAATTGAATGAGTGACAGGTCGTAGCACCGATGAGAGAGCAAATGGGCTGCGCCTCCCGTGTTGTCTGATCGCAAAGTCGTTACTGATTGGAGAGAACTGAAGCCATCACTGGCATATGACTGGCCAAGTGAACGGTTCCCTCCCATAACCAGCCCTCTGAGGGAAAGTGTCCCAGACCCAGAGAGAGCTCTGCAGCATGCAGTAACCTAGTGTATCAGCGTAAGAACTCTCATGGGTCTGGCGTCGAGACTAAGTTTGCCATAACTTCTATGTACTGTATCAATTCAACAGAATTCAGATACAACAGAAAGTAGCTGGCCCCCAGGTATTTTCACATTATCAAATCTGGCCCCCATTCAAAAGGGTTTGGACAGCCTTGCCATGTATAGTCTCATATCACAATATTGATATAAAATCGATATATTGCCCACCCTTAATATTGAGTGCCAGAATCAACCTCCCAATGATGCAATTTGTAGAAAAACATTGGATTTCATTTATCAATCACTGCTTTCAATGTCTTTCTGATGTAAATGTTTTATTTTTACAACCAGATCACCCTATTAAATAAACAGCGTCATGACTCAATAATGTTACTTGGCAGAGGGTCGCTCGTACTGAGCACATTTCCTCGTCAAACTGACGGTGAAAAATGTTTGCTCGTCACAAAATAAAAAACTTATTTGAGGGAATGTAATTAGGTTATCGATCACATTCGCTAACCTGTTGCTCTTTTAAGTCGGGATGTTTGTCGGCGTTTGGTCAGCTCCCTTCGCCAGTTCGCCTCCGCACTTTTAAACATTGTTTACTGACGGGCTATGTAGTGTCAGTCCCTGTCACTGTCAGCAATGTAACGTAAGCAAAATAATCCCATATTTCGCTCTGTCCATGTCCAAGACAAGACCGTATGGGCTCACAGCAGCCATGTTTGTTGTGTTGAAGCTCTGAATGAGTGAAAGAGAGGAGGGGGGGGGGACGCCCACGACAGGGAGTTAAAGCAGAGCACCACTTGGAGCACTCTTCGCACACCCCCACATGGACACAATGTCACATGCATGTAACATAAAATTATTTATTTTAAAAGCACGCAAATTATTTTTAACTCAGCGTAAATGAACATCATGATTGAGAACATATATATTCACATCGAAAAAATAACACATTTAAAAGGTCTTGAATGTGAAATGGCAGAACATGACTGTTACAACACAGAACTGAAGCTCAGACAACAATTGACAAGGTTTTAAGACATTTCTACAGTGATGGCAGACCAATATATATTTTTCCTCCAAAAAAAGAACACTCATGAAGGCCTTCCATTTGCCTGTCCCTCACTCTCTCACACTCACCTCACTCATGAAGGCCTTCCATTCGCCCATAGGCTTTTTGTAGGAAGGGGTTGAATGTCCATCACGGATGGCATCATGGTGGATCTCAGCTTGCAGTACTGAGAGCACTGTTGAGTCACACTTGGAGTAAGTGAGGTGTAGGACATAATAATATGCCATCGGGTAGACAAGTCCCTCTTTCAACCGATCTCTTTCGAAGGTCGCCACTGGCATGCTCCCATGGCGATCATGCAGTTTTCCTCACTGATGACCACAACTGGAGATGATAGAGGTTGTTGGCGCAGGAAACCGTTTGGGTCTTCTGAAACCTAGATGACAAAAGTCAATGTAAAAGATTAGAAAACTACCAATTAGAAAAACCATCACAGTTAAAACAATCATTATACATCAAATCGGAGAAAAAGATTTTGTATAATTTTTTTGCTGACCAGATACTGAAACCAAGTTTCAATAAAGCGACTCTTAAAACAAAAATCACAGTGTGAACACTTCTCCTTATGTCATTGTGAAAATGACAAAGTACAAAACATAATGTAGGCATGCAGTATCCAATATACTGCACAAGTCTCACCGTAAAGACATGGAACTGGGCCTCGCTGCTTAAAGCTGGAGTGCATAACATAAACGAATGTTTATGTTATGCACATATTCAGCTATTGCAAAACGACTTCACACAATGCTGATTAAGCCTATCTGCACCACCACCACTCTCTCTGTGCATTTCTCAGTATACCTGAGTTTTCTACCTGTCGGGCATGACTGTGTCGGATTGAAAACTCTGGTATATTGAGAAATACAGCATTGTGGGAACTTGTTTGGCAATGCCTTGAACGTAATGGACATTTGTTTATATAAACAAATTGTAAATGTACTCACTCCAGCAATTGTAAATGTACTCACTCCAGCTTTAAAGAGAAAGCCACAGAAACACAACCCCATAAGAGACTACTTTCCTGACATTTCCTGTTTTATCAGGAAAGTAGCTCCGGCTATCTATTTGCTTCGAAAATAAAATGTACAATGTCTCGTAATGTTATTACCTAGGTTATCCTACAAGTAGTCATGGCTAAGAAGTAGGGCTGAACGATTAATCGAATTTAAATCGAAACCGAGATTTGAAACAACGCAATTAGATTAATCGCAAAGGCTTCGATTTAACATGTGACATGACTGCATGTAGGTACACGTTACGTGACGTCGTTACGCAGCAGCAGCACGCCGTAGTAGATGGACGTATGTTTACGCAGCAGCACCAGCATCAAACGTGCCTGGATGGAGGAGGAGAAACCTAGCTGCAGCCCCATGGCTGCAGCAGTCTGCAGAATATAGCTAGCGAGCCGATTAGCGAACTTTACAAAAGTTGACACATTATTCACTCTGACTGGATTTTTAATAGTGCGCCACTGACTGGATTCTCTACAATGGAAGGGCAGCTATCTAACAAGACTCGGAAGTGTAATAGCTTCAGCCGAACAAGAACAAGAAGCGGCCGCCGGATGATTTAGCACCGAAGAAAGGCTGGAACTACTTTGGATTTAGAGCATCGGTTAGTTAGACAGTGTTAAGCAAGCGCGGTGCCCACAACGCTTCAAACGTCATAAAAGCTATGGAAATCAACAGATGGACCAGACTCCAGTGCTTCACCACAGACTACACCTCGCCATCGGTACGTTATTTAGCCTAGCAGCTAGGGCTAGCAACGTAGCAAGTTAACTTTACTAACGCTAGCTCTCTCCCTAAGGAGATAGCTCATTTAGCTAGTAAAGTTAGCTTGCTAGCCCTAACTGGCTAGCTCACGTTACATGTCCTCTTCCCCTCTCACTTAACATTATCAGTCTGACTCTGCCTGAATGCAGTAGGCTACTTGTATTGTAACGTTAGCTTGGTAAGCCCAGGCCCGCTCCAACCCATTACGCAGAGTACGCAGACTGCGTAGGGCATCACGTGACTGAGGGCACCAAAAAAAAAAAATTTTTTTTTTTTTTTTTTGGTGCCCTCAGTCAGGCCACTCACTGAACAGCAGGCCAGGCGCCGCCTACTGGTTTACTAGTGGTTTTATTACTTTATTCAGGGTGCATCTCATTGTAAAATTGGACTCGGCCCAAATTGGGCTTCAAACGGCCCAAATTGGGCTTCAAGCGGCCCAAATCTGGCTTCAACCGGCCCAAATCTGGCTTCAACTGGCCCAAATCTGGCTTCAACTGGCCCAAATCGGGCTTCAGACGGTCCAAATCTGGCTTCAAACAGCCCAAATCTGGCTTCAAACGGCCCAAATTGGGCTTCAAACAGCCCAAATTTTTCGCCGCCGCCCTTCGGACGACGGCACGCACGTCGGCCTGTATCGGCCTGGCCTGCTTGGTATCTAATGCCCGGCCTGAATTATGATCCCAGTCCGCCCCTGCTTGCATGTACAGTTTAACAATCACTTGTTTGCTGACATGTACAGTAATTCTAACAATTGTTTGTTTCCCACATGTAATGAAATGTGAGATACACTAGTATCGTTCATAATTAATGATTTTGCAGTCTTTCGTTTGACAGTTATTGAAAGTTTTACGGGGGGGGGGGGGGGGGGGGGCACCACAGAACAATTACGCTTAGGGCACCCAAATGGCCAGGATCGGCCCTGGGTAAGCCTACAGTAATGTCTAAATGCCCCTCTTCACCTCCCCCAATATATTATATAGCCAATATATTGTCAGTCTGGGAAATGGAATGATTCTGTAGTAGCTAATGTCCTCTCTCCCAGCGTTCTGCTCTCTCCCTCCCCATCTCTCCTCCCTACTTTCTCTCCCTCCTACATCATCTATAATTAGTTCCAATCTTAAAAATGCAATACAGCCATGTAGTACTTATAGAATAATTTGGTTAATTATTTTGTTTTTCAGAAAAGTTGCGAACAAGCTACATAAGTGCAGAGAATGTCCCACAAATCAAGGCCCGGGTGAAGAGAGAGATGGAACAAGTGCAGGTGGCACTAAAGGTAACTTGCATTAATTCTCTCCTCTCCCACTCCTCTCTCCTTATCCTCCCCCTCTCTCCCCTGGCTTTCCTTGCAAAATAGGGCTTCACTGAAACACTGCTTGTGTATATAGCCTGCCCTGTGCCCCGTATTTGATGTGTGAATGAATGTGTGTGCTGTGAATTGCATTAATGTGAAACTTAACAGTTGTGTCTGTGTTTTGCAGGAGAAGAGGGCTGCCATCACCCCCAGATGCTGCTGCTGTGCCTCAAAGTGCAGCACAGGAAGGAGCCAGGCCATCGACTGCAAAAAAGGCCAAGCGATCCTTGGGCAGTTACTTCAAGAGCTGCAGCGATGCTGGTGCTTTTTGTTTTGTTTGTATTGTTAAAGACTGAGACACAGAGAGAATTGCAGCTGTTGTTTAAAAGCAAATAAATGTTGCTGGAAGGAATTCTTATCCAAGTTCTCATCCTTGCATTATAATATAGAGCAGTTTGTTGATTGTGATGTTTGAATGTGGTAGGCAAATGCTCCATTGTGTTTTACATTTATTACAGTTAATATTGCACTGAAACTTGATTAAAAAAAAAATCTAAATTAAATCGAAATCGCAATATCGGTCAGAAAAATCGCAATTAGATTTTTTACCCAAATCGTTCAGCCCTACTAAGAAGCACTTTTACATTTGCAAGTGTTTTTTTATACTTTCATATTATAGACCAGAAATAGATTTTTTGCTAATAAGCATTTCCATTTTCCATGCTTCCATTTTAGAAATGGAAGCATTTTTTTCTCCTTATGCATAAAATGCGTAGTGAAACCATGACCCAAAAACAAAAGGTATGTGGACTGTGGGCTAATGTATTGTTGCAATATTGCATACAGAGTATTAAAAAATACATACCGTACATGTTTCATCACTGCTATCCTGGCGTTGCTCTGCGGTGCTCATTGCAGGTGACTGGCATTGCTGGTTTCAGATCGGCATGGCACTTGGGTGCTGGCTGCAGGTTACATCAGAAGAAAAAAGTATTGGGAAATATTAGGTTTCCAAACACTTACAAATGAATGGAATACTAAGATCCCTGGACAGACACTAAAGCTGTTGCGTGGCCTAACGTTTTCATCCAAAGACTCACAGATGCATACAGTATATTAAATGCAATACCACATACATGTTATCACTGTGATCTTGGTGTTGCACTGGGGTGCTGGTGCTTCCTGCAGGGGGCTGGTGTTGCACTGACGTGCTCCCTGCACTGACCCTTTTGTCTCACATCACAAGGTGCCATACAGCCTCAGGAAGTTTTCAGGACCGGGAAAAAGATTGTTGATTTCATCCCGGGAGAGTGAGTGCAGCAAGTCTTCTCCAACATTAGTAGCTGGAACAGAAGTTACAGTTAGGGGCAAGAAGACACTGAGCTTATCACTGAATTAATTCAGCCTTGTATACATAACAGTTGAGGATATTCCACTATCTTTTTTTTTTTAAATTGTGACATTTCCTCTTTCCTGTACAATTGCCAGTGTTCTGAGATTTTGCTCACTCTTGCTACAGCAGACCTGCCAACCTTGGAAAATGATTTTTAGTGGCACACAGCATGTGTTTTGGCCTTGTGCTTAGTTCACATGCTTTCGCACTACAGTGCACATAACATCACTGTCAATGTGACAGTGTTAGCCAGATGGCTAATTTCCAACTGTTGTCCCTTGGCCAGAACTTAAGTTAGCCATTACTCAGTCAAAAGTTTGAGTACACTTGCTTAAACCATTGTCGTTTCATGATATATTTCAATTTGTGTGCTTACACCAGCTCAGTGGCCTTGTGGTTTGAGTGTCCGCCCTGAGACTGGGAGGTTGTGAGTTCGATCCCCGGCCGAGTCATACCAAAGACTATAAAAATGGGACCCATTTGCCTGCCTGCTTGGCACTCAGCATCAAAGCGTTGGAATTGGGGGGTTAGATCACCATATGATTCCCGAGCGCGGTGCTGCTGCCGCTCACCGCTCCCCCAGGGGATGGGTCAAATGCGGAGAACAAATTTCGCACACTCAGGTGTGTGACAATCAGTGGGACTTTACCTTTACTTTACTTTACTTTACACAAGCGGATAACCATAAGTGAAATGCAAGTACGGTAAACGTATGTTGTGATGTCAATTCTGAATAAAGTAGTTAAGTTAGTAGTAGTTAATAGTTAACACAATTGGAGAACATAGAAAAAATACTATATTGATCATAGTTTCACTGTTATCCATCTAACCATAGCAAAAAAATCTGTTGCTCATTCTGATCTCTTGAGACTAACTAGAGCCTCCTTATTTTTTAATCATTCTGTGCTCATTTATTTCTTGCTCCTAAAGCTGTGTTCACACCGAGATATTTATTTTTCTCTCTGTCGCTTGATTCAACCCTATGGAATCACTCTGTCGCTCTGTTTAAATCGCTCGTCAACAGGCACAATAATTGACGGACATCTGGGGGCTATAACGTTACGCAATGTCATGATATTTGTCCACTACGAGCCACTGTAGTTGTTTACAAGCTAAGCCTATCAGCGTGCTCCTAACGTGAGCTAGTACAGACTTCATTTCGGCTATGTTCACACAGCAAACATTAGTGCTTGAATCTGACTTGTTGCTCACATCTGATTTTTTGTGTGGCTGTTCACACAGACTTTTTAAAAGTGGCCCATATCAGACTCCAGTGTGAACAGGTCGCGGACCTGAAGTGACCCGCATGTGCAGCACACTGCTGTTCTACATAAACCCAGAAGAAGACAGCAGTAAACATGGCGGTAGCTGACGATGTTGTTTCATCTGTTGTTTACGGTTCAATTTACAAGTTATTGTGCAGTGGAAGACAGGGAATATAGTTAAGTTAAGTTAAGTTATCCTTTATTTATCCCCTTGGGGAAATCCATCCTCTGCATTTGACCCATCCTCTACTAGGAACCTTCCTAGAACTAGGAGCAGTGGGCAGCCACTGTGCAGCGCCCGGGGACCAACTCCAGTTATTTTGCCAGTACCTTGGTCAGGGGCACTGACAGCCAGGAGTATTAACCCTAACATACATGTCTTTCTTTGATGGTGGGAGGAAACCAGAGCACCCGGAGAAAACCCACACGGACACGGGGAGAACATGCAAAATCCACACAGAAAGGACCTGGGACGGACCGGGGTTCGAACCCGGGACCTTCTTGCTGTGAGGCAACAGTGTTAACCACTGAGCCACCGTGCCGTCATATAGGTGCAGATGATAGCGAGGAAGAGGAGAAAGAGAGCCTTTAGATTTTTTTTTAATAATGGCTTTCTGTGGAGCAATAGCTGCTACTTCTTGCTAATACTTATGAGGTCTAAAACCTCACTGTTCCTCCACTGATTACCTCCCTCGCAGCTGTCCTCCATGTTTGTAATCACAATCTGGTCCTCCCTCCTCCCGCCAGTGCAGAATAGTGACGAATGTCGCTCTGGAATGACGTAAAAGTCACATTGAAGCATTAAGTCAGATATGGGCAAGATGTCTGTTCACACCGGAGTCACATTCCAAAACATCAGATTCGAATCTGATGTTTTTCCACATTTGAAAGTAGCCCAGGTCGTCTTTAAAAAAGTAACTTTCAATGTGACTTGTACTGTTCACACAGTCATAAAAAAGACTGACCTGAGTCACTTAGGTGGGAAAAGATTAGATTCAAGCACTAAGGCTGGCTGTGTGAACGTAGCCTTCATGTCAGCTGTCAATGCGGTTTGTTGCCACACAATAACCAGCGGTTTGTTCCAAGCCAGTGTGATATTTGACACACTCTCACACGGCAGCCAATCATCGTTGAACAGGGAGCGACTGATGCCAGCGTAATTTAGCTCGAGCTGGGATATTTCATCCCGGGCGGAGAGCGTATTTTTGATGCCAGCGAAAAACTTTAATAGGTCGGTGTGAACGCAGCTTTAGGGTCCCTTAGGAGCAATAATCTTTTTAGTTTAGGGGTTAGGATCGATTTTTTTAATGACTTGGCTCTCTCAGACAGCTTCTTTGACATGTTTTTCAAAGTGAAAACCAAGTTGTCAGGTGACGTAAGGATCCCACGCGAGAACGACCCACCCCCCTCTCAAAAGACCCAAATCGAAAATGGAATAATTTCTCTAGTTTTATTTTACAAGTATGAAATAATTTAGCTTACTACAATAATGATGTCTACTTTCTAGTGATGCGCGGGTCAGGTTTTTTTAAGGCCCGCCCCAACCCAACCCGTCATCGGAGCCAGCCCGCCCCGGCCGCCCCGTTAAAATATCTGAAAATTCCGAACCCAGCCCAACCCAGCAGCCCGCAACGGCCAATTTAATGTAATATGTCTCCGGACGCAGGAGGAGCACAGCAGAGCTTCCAAGGTGTGCAAAGCAGCTAATAACTCTGTCTCTCTCCCCCCTCTCTCTCTCTCACACAGACACACACACACACACAGACACTCACATGCTGCCCTGCGCGACAACAGTTGTAGCCTAGGCCTGCTCTGGATGAGTTGCGCTGCTGCTTTCATGTCGGTCTTTCTTCAATTAATCCATGGTCTTCAGATAGCACGACCGACTACGCTTCCCCAAAGTGCGGATGGCGTGACCGCGCAGTGTTTCAAATGGAGGTAGCAGGTATAGAGGTAGGCACTAGGCAGGCTACAGAAACAGTTCTTATTCTTCCCCATTTCTTTTAATTACCTCATGCGCTCTCAATTGTTGCAGTAGTAGGCTAAACGTAGTAGTGCAGCAGGTGCGCACACGGCTTGCAGATACGGCCAGACTCGCTGTCTGATTTCTTTTAATTACCTCATGCGCACTCAATTGTTCACAGCCTACTCACGTTGCAGTAAAGTTGACAAATAGATCACAGTCGAGTCCACAACAGAAAATCTGCGGTGGCATTATATGGACACTTCAAATAATAATTACAGCGAATAATCCTTCCAAAGTGTTTGTTTTGAGAGCACATAGGCTACCTCATTGAAGCGTTTCTTTACTCCATGTAGGCTATAGAGAGTGCAGCAGGAGTCTGTCTGATTGTGTGTACCTACATGCGAGAGAGAGTTAACGTCTTTAAGGTTAATTACTCTGCGTGTTTCATTGCTCTAAATTATTTAATAATGTTGCTTTGTCACGTTCTGAGCCTGCCCCGCCCGCACCCGCGATATTTTCATAATTTGCCAACCCAGCCCGCCTGCGGGGCGGCCCAGCCCGCGGGACCCGGCGGGTTCTGGGTGACCCGCGCATCACTACCGGGCAGGCATCAAACAGCACAAGGAGGCACAGATCACCGGAAATGTCCATATCTGTGCAGATAAGCATGCAAAAGATTACTTGGATTAATGTTAATGCAAAGGCCTATGTAATTTAATTGGCTTTTCATAACTCTCATTCTAGAATATCGCTATTCACAATGTCCCATCCGCGGTTCATGGCTCATTCCTGGCGGCATGACGGCAGCACCTTTCTCCCCGGCTGGGAAGCAGCATAGTGAGCCAGCCAGGGACTGTAAGCTGGATTTACATTATATAGAGAGGCAAAGTGAACGTCACTTCCTGCCTTTCTCTCTGTACCAGCATCTGAAAAAATATGAATGGAGTGAACGGCGAGAGACGATACTTTTTTGATCCTGTTTGAATTGTGCCACGGGGTACAAATGTAATTTTGTGTCAATTTAAAAGATAACCATGCAAGTCAAGAAAGTCGCAGTTTGTGGTAAAACTGTGCCACTATAAGTTATAAAATCAGAAAGACTATGCACAACCAGTCGCATAAGTGACATCTCTCCTGCCAGTCCACGTTGTTGATGGTGTGACGTATTGTGAGACACGAGAGATGTAGTTGATTGACAAAACTAAACCTTACGTTTCAGTTTCAGAACAAACTGCGACTTTCTTGACTTGCAAAGTTATCTTTTAAATTGACAAATGTAGATGTGTACCCCGTGGCAGAATTCAAACGGGATCAAAAAAGTATTGTCTCTCACCATTCACCCCCATTCATATTTTTCCAGATGCTCGTACCGAGAGAAAGGCAGGAAGTGACGTTCACTTTGGCTCTCTATAATGTGCCCGGCAGTAAGTACATCATGATACAGAAGTTAGATACACGCTTACAATGCCAGACTTCAAGCTGTCTATCACCGTGGAAGTAAAGAGATTGTATAACAACAATGAGCCAATCACATTCCCCTGCATCCACATTTAATCCAACAAGTTAATAATAATCCTGTAATTTGGAGTAGATTTTTTTTTTAAGTTGCTTGTACTGCATATCCAGTGTGAGATGCAGATGTTTTCTTACTTGGGTCCAGCATGGGCTGTTGTCCTCAGACTGGGCAGAAGAGGTGTGAGGAGTTGGAGTGGATGGCAGTGGACGTGTCCATTGGCTGGACAGAGGGGGAGGCAGATGCATCACTTGGTTGGCCCTGGAAGCAGACACAAGAGACAAGATAGCAGACAAGTGTGTTACCATACAATGACGCAGTGTAATGTTATGTGTGGTTGTATGCAGTCATAATGCCTTATTATAAATGGTTTTAACTTGACAACAAAAACATTCTAAATTGAACCCCAGCTCACTTCCTGTTGCATTAAAAAAATCATTAAAGTGGAGGACTGGCCATTCTGTGAAAACCGTCTATAGTAGTGTTGTGAGATAATGCGCCTTTGTCAATAGTGGTCATCAAACTTCTGTTGGTCATCCATGTGAACATGAAATGAAACACACCACACAACAGCTCTACCTGTATCTGCTGGGCTCCATCATGTTGAGACGAGAGGCAGGTTGAAGGTCCCCAGCCTGACTGTTCTCCGTTCCTCTGTGGTCCACTCTCAACTAGCATCACACAGCGTAGCATAAGGAAATTGGGGAAGTAGAGTGTTCAAAACGCTCTCCTACCCGTCTCCGACGTCCAATCGCGGATCCAAAGATATAATAATATTTCATGAAGTTTTACTTCCCAGGTGCACTGGATAGATACTAGATAGATCAGTTTTATTTCTGTCATGCACCATATTTGTGGTGCCTAGCCTGTATGTCCTTACAAGACACAAATCATTCAAGTTCAACACTTGATTTGATGATTTGATCAATGTGCTGCCGTATCCGTGTGACTGCAATGTTGTATGTTTGCTCAGACGCATGCACCATGATAGTGAGATCAAACACCCTGCTGTAAATTCAGCACAGGCTGTGGAAAGACTGCTTTTTAAAGGTTGTTTCATGCAGGAATATCATTAAAACCGCCGCCTAAACTACTGGCTTCCATAGGGATATTATTATATCTTTGGATCTGTGATTGGACGTCGGAGACTGGTAGCTAGGGCTGCACGATATTGGAAAAAACTGACATTGCGATATTCCCTGCCCCTGCGATATATATTGCGATATGAAAAAATACAGATTTTCACCAGATTACCAGAATAGCTCTATTTTAAAGAAAAGAATACTTCTAGAATGATTGGGATGATTTTGTAGAGGAGTCCATCTGATTTTGGAGGGGAAATTAGGTATTTTAATGTTTCTCAACCACTGGGCTGTCGCCTATACTGTAGGCCTCAGAGCGTCATCTATCAGGGTGCATACACATTTTGACCAATGGATTTCCATGACTTAGGCTACATACATGAAAAAGTGAGTAAGTTATGACATTCTACTTTAAAATGTCACTAGCCTACACTTCACTTAGTGTAATGCAGCCTTTAAAACCAGGGAAAGACAACATGTATGCTGTATCACCATATTACCATATCCAACATCTAAGACCATATAGTCTCATATCACAATATTGATATACAATTGATATATTGCCCACCCCTAATATTGAGTGCCAGAATCTACCTCCCAATGATGCTATTTGCAGAAAAACATTAGATTTCATTGATTATAATCACTGCTTTCAACTTCTTTCGTTCTTCTAACGTTTCAATAAATCAACAATGAAACACCCCTGCCACTTTACACACTTGGTCTGACCTCCCGGAAACCCCCTCCAGAAACGACCAAGTGGTACACTCCGCCTCTGCGGAGTTCCGGTTTTTGAGCGCAAGGCTGGCAGTACAGAGAGACGAGGATTCACATGCAGCCGACCGGTGACAAACAATTAATTCGTGAAAAGTAATAAATATACATTTAATTGCCCAGATATGCCTCTTCTCTTTTTATTTTCACTGACATGTTTTGTGTAAATAAGTCGCTATGTATGATTAACTCTACCGTAACGTTACTGCTATCATGTGATGCAACATCAGAGACTTGAAGGGGAGAGACAGCCACAGTGATAACACGGACAACTTATCAGTAATCAGCCTTCGTGTCATAAGTTGCGGTCTTGCTTTTTGGTGTTTCAAGAGTAAATATCTCCACTCCACGGACATGTTGAGTTACAGCAGCCAGCCTGCTGTATGCGAGTGCGCTGCAAACTGTGGACAAGTCCGCCTCCGCAACCACATCGTTTACAGACGGGCTACTGTCTGTCAGCAACGCAACATAAGCAAAAGATAATTCAATTGAGCTCTCTGTGCATGTTTGTTGTGTTGAAGCTAAGCACTAAATGAGTGAGTACAGTAGCGGGGCGTCTCTCTCCTTTGAGAGAGCCTGCATTTCACTCAGTAGCCTCCCCTAAAGTGAGAGTTTATCAAGCAACATGACGAGTTAATTTGCTTTTGACATCGCACGTCCTGCGATGTGACTATCGCGCATGCGCACATCGCAATGTCGATGTGTAAACGATATATCGTGCAGCCCTACTGGTAGCAGAGAGTTTTGAACACTTGACTCCCCAATTTCCTTATGCTATGCTGTGTGACGCGAGTTCAGAGTGGATCACAGAGGAACAGAGAACAGCGGAACATATGTGGCTAGACACACTGTAGCTGTTGGCAAAGATATGCAAAGGCATGACTTACATACAGGTTTCTCTGACATTTCTATAAAAGCGTCTCAGTCACTCTCTCATACAGTGAATTATGAATCATTCAAGCAAGTTTGTACTCAGAAGTCTAATAGATTTTACCTGAAGCATAGAGGCAGAGGGAGACAGATGAAATCCAGGTGGGGGAAAGCTGTGGATGGATTTCAGGGAGGACACTGCAGCAGCAGGTGGGAAACATCTTACAGGCTCCCAGTTATTTCCTGGTCTATAGAGTACAAACATCCTTGTCCTCAATCAATTTAATCAACCAAAATCTCATACTGTTTCATCATACTGCTTTCTTAGCTAACTTAACAAGAATACATTTACACATTAATACACAGCAATGTGTGCTGCTGAAGCTACCCACTACATTCTCATTTTGCATACAAACACTTTGATAGACACTGAGCTAATGAGCACATGTTGAGAAGTAAATCAGAAGACACAACTAAGTTGTGCTATCCATTACCCTGCACCAAATAAATTGAGTTTGGCCCAGAATTTCCATTTCTGCAAGCCATGCATTGTGAAGAGAACTCCTAGCTAGCAAGCGAACTAGTAACAACACACTTTAAACTAAAATAAGTCTAAACTCATTCAAATTAGCCGGACATGGTCTGAAAGTTAACTGGCAGGCTGTGGTACATCAGCCCAGTGTGTCCTGTACCTATAATCACGTTAGTAATGTAGGCTAACAGTAACAACAGCTTACTGGGGAGTTGCAATCGTAGCCCATAACATTAGCGTTAGCTCAATGCTAACGTTAATGCTAACGCCATTAGCGTCACTTTGCGCGACTTAAAAACACAGATTTGGCTGGTCTAACCTCATTTGTTACTAGTAGTGGACTTACCTTTCCTGCTTACTTTAGTTGAATATACTGCTAATCCCATGAGACCATCCGATGAGAGCCAAAAAGTGAACATCTTCATGCTTTAACCCGCGCAGGAACTTCAAACTCAGGCCAGCTTCTTCTTCTTCTAGTAGTGTTTTATGGCGGTTGGCAAACAACTTATGGTGCATTACCGCCACCTTCTGAAATGGAGTGTGGATCAGAACGGACTTCTAAAACACTATCCTGACTATATTCTTCTATTTCGTCCAGTTTCCTCTAAAAAAAAATATATCCCTATACCCCACATTCCCTGAATTCAACTGCAATATTTATTTTAACTCCAGCTTGATTCGATTGCTCTCCAATCTGTTCTTGAGGATCTGTCTTTCCTGTTGGTAGTACAGACAATCAATCAGATTTTGATTTATGATTAGACCTCTGACTTCTTTTTTGTTATTAATTTTACTTATATTTGTGTTTGATCAAAATGTTGTAATTGCTCAGTCTTGATTTTGATATGACCAGAAATGACTAAATGTCAGACTTTATTATTATTATTATTATTATTATTATTATTATACTAATAATAATAATAATACTAATAATAATAATAATAGTAATCACAATAATAGCAATCATAACAATAATAATAACAATAATAATAACAATAACAATAATTATGTCAGTTGTTTCGGAGACTTCGCATCAACACCAGGGGCCGGCCAGCTCCCAGGGCACATTCTGGGCCTTCTGAGTCCATCACATGACATCCCTGAGTCCATCCATGACATCACAATGCTGCCCTGTGACATCATGACAGATGTGATGCCCCTGCTGACGATGTATGACATCAAGTAGAATGAGCTCTTCTTAACTATGCCACGAACACCACGCCCCATGCAGAGTGATTCAGGAGACGAAGCCAATAGCAGTCCGGAACAGGACGGGATAATTAGAAGTACTCAGAGATTATTAGACCGTGTCCTGGCAGACACACCCGTGTCAACGCAAGCTTCAAGACCTGAGCCAGGCCCTTGAGAGAGACAGCTGATGGTGGGAACTGGTCCCCCACGGCTGCCTTTAAAACCTCTACAACATCAGTAGTATGTGGTTACTAAAATCCTTGAAGGTATAACATTACCAGAGCCTGCTTTATAAAAAAACTGGTATGATAACCCCTTATGCCATGGCCAGGAACACTGTATACACATTGCACATTTTAATTTATCTTTACTATAGCTACTGCATGGTTTCAAAACAAATGAGAGTGGTCCCTTAAAGGATTACAGTATCCCCAATAAAATATAATTAAAATTATAGCTGCTGCGCAGCAATGGGTTGTGGCCGGGCACGACCCATTGCTGACTGGATGCTTGGTGGTGGTTGTTATGTCTGATAACGTTATGTTACGGCCTGGTTGGCCTTGTTAACTTAGGTACATGTTACTGTGCCTTTAAGAGTTACTGCACCCGATGTACGGCATTGTTGTAAAAGCGTGGGTTTACGGCAGGGAAGTAAAGAGCATGAAACAAGCAACATGGTGTGATTATTTAGCCTATTTAGCGAGGATGGCTGACTTGATTTTGCCGCCGCCGCCACCTTTTTTACCCGTCCCCAGTGACCCAGCTGTTCCCTGGGATCGATGGCAGAGGTCGTTTGAGGATTATTTGCTGGCTTTGGGGCACTCGATTTGGAAGAGGATAGGAAGTGCGCGCTCCTCCGCCACTGCCTCGGCCAGGAGGGACAGCGGATCTTCGCCACACTCACGTTAACGGATGGCTCGTATGCTACAGCTACCGCGGCCCTAAAGTCTCACTTCAGCACGGGAAGGAGCCGACGCATGCACCGCTTTGAGTTTCGTCAGAGGGCTCAGAAGCCGGGTGAGATGGTCGCGCACTTTGTGTCTGCCTTGCGCGAGCTGGCTAGGCTTTGTGACTTTGGGGTTTTAGAGAATGGACTTATAGTGGACCAACTGATAGAGAAAACGTCCTGTAACCAGCTGAGAGAGAGGCTGTTACTGGAGCCAGACTCCATGACACTGGCGGATGCGTTAGTGATTGGGAAGCAGTTGGAAACGGCTCTATCGGAGGTGCGCAAGTTGGGCCGCGCTGTGCACGAGCCTGTGACGTCATTCGCCCCGTCAGTTCAGACTGTGGCTCAGGAGACGGCAGGGACCGCTGCTGCAGACGTGGTGAGTGACAGTTGGGATGTACAGAGAGTGGACAGAGGCCTTAGAGAGGGCGGGCCCAAGTGCTGTAATAACTGTGGCTCCTCTAGACATGCAACCAGAGATCAGTCATGCCCTGCTGTGGGCAAGCGCTGTCGTAACTGCAACATGATGAATCATTTTGCACGCTGCTGTCGCTCCCCTCCTGCCCACTCAGATACAGCTGTTGTTCCAATCAACACAATACAGAGCCCACAGACCTCACTCAAGCATTGCACATGTCGTGTGGGTGGAGCAAGCGTACCGCTCCTGGTGGACACGGGGGCAAAAGTGTCAATACTGAACAAATGCACGTATGATTGACTCTTCAAACACATGCCTTTGGAAGCAGCAGGTAACGCTCTGTCGGGTTATGGCCACTCCCCCATCTCCACTTTGGGTGTGGCCCGCCTTCCTGTCAGATATGACCAACAATTTGCCCCTGACACCAAGTTCTACATCACACAGAGGGGAGCCAACATCATGGGTCTTGATCTGTTCCTCGCCCTGGGCTTTACTATGACTGATGCGAGGGGCCTGCATGTCCTGCAGGTCGCCATTTCCTGGCCCGACCGTTTCCCACATCTGTTTAAAGGGCTGGGCTGCATGTCTGGATTTGTTCACCGGCCTACTGTTGACCTGTCTGTCCGCCCCGTTATCCAGCCACTGCTGTGCATTCCCCTCGCCCTCCGTGATGCAGTGGAGGCGGAGCTACGCTGCCTGGTGGAGGGGGATGTCATTGAACCAATCAACGCATCACCGTGGGTGTCCAACTTGGTGATAGCCAAGAAACGGGGGGGCGGGCTGCGCCTCTGTGTCGACCTGACGGATGTAAACAAAGCCATCATCCCGGATAAGTACCCTCTACCCACGGCCGAGGAGCTTACTAGTCATTTCCACGGCTCCATTGTCTTCAGTAAGATGGATTTACGTCACGGCTACCTGCAGACTCGCCTGGCACCTGCCAGCATGAGCCTCACAGCGTTTGTCACGCACGTGGGGGTTTTCAGATATAAACGCATGGCGTTTGGACTGTCATCGGCCCCAAGTTGCTTTCAGAAGATGTCACTCATCCTGGCCGGAATCCAGGGGGTCTCCATCTACCTGGACGACGTAGTGGTACACGCACCCTCCACCGTGCTGCACGATGCTCGCCTGGAGCAGGTTTTTCAACGTTTTGAACAGCAGGGGGTCACACTTAATGCTGAAAAGTGCGTGTTTGGAGTTGCGGAGGTCGAGTTCCTCGGCTTCAGGCTCTCCAAGGACGGTATTGCCCCGATCATGTCCCACACTGAAGCCATTCTGTCCCTGCCAGACCCGCAGTCGCCATCCCATCTCTCCTCTTTCCTGGGGATGGCCACCTACTATCTGCGGTTCATACCACACTACTCTGACTCAACTGCCCCCCTGCGCCAGCTGCTCAGAAAGGATGCTGTGTGGGAGTGGACCCCTGCCTGCCATGAGGCCGTGCATGCCATCAAGCAGCAGCTTACGTCCCCACCCACATTGACGCATTTCAGTCTGAGCGCGCCCACCTTGGTCACCTGTGATGCTTCTGGGGTGGCGCTTGGTGCGGTGCTCTCCCAGGTCCAGGAGGGGGTGGAACGCCCTGTAGCTTTCGCCTCATGGGCACTCTCTCCGGCGGAGCAGAAGTACTCTGTGGGGGAGAGGGAGGCCCTGGCCTGTCTGTGGGCGTGCGAACGCTGGCACGTCTACCTGTACGGCAGGGCTTTCACCATCCGCACGGACCATCAGGCGCTGACGGCACTGCTGGCAACCCGGGGCTCGGGGCACAGGCCCATCAGACTGCTGAGGTGGGCTGATAGGCTGAATCAGTACAACTTCAGCCTTAAGTTTGTGCCGGGGCGTGCTAATACAGCGGCTGACCTCCTATCCAGAGCGGTCTCCGTGACGAAGGAGACGGGTGGGGTGACACCCGATTTGGAGGACGACAAAGACTGGGTCAACATTCTGCATGGGCCCCTCAGCACGGTAGTCACCCTGGCAGAGCTGCAGCAGGCCTCAGCTGAAGACGAGACTCTCAAAACCCTCCGGGCTTATGTCCAAGATGGCTGGCCTGCCACGGTGGACGACAATCTGCTTCCCTACCACCGGGTCCGTGATGAGCTCTCCTGCTGGGGGGCTGTGTGCCTCGCTCACGGCCACCGCACCATTGTACCGGAGACTCTGAGGGCCGGAATACTGCACATGGCGCACGAGGGGCATCTGGGGGTGGTCAAGGTGAAGCAACGTTGCAGAGATACAGTGTGGTGGCCCCATATAGACTCTGACATAGAGGAGCTGGTGCGTAACTGCGCCTGCTGCCTTCTGAGCGGGAAGACAGGCCAGCCGGCTACAGCACCCCTCACTCCAATCCCTTGGCCATCTGCACCATGGGAACATATCCAGGTTGACCTCTGTGGGGAGCTCCATGGGGCGCCCGCATGCGCGCTACCTGCTGGTGGTGCATGACCTGCATTTGAAGTGGCCGGAGGCTGTCGAACTGAGCTCCATCACCACACACACAGTCATCGACCGCCTCACCAACCTGTTTGGGCGATGGGGCCTACCCAGTGTCATCACAACGGACAATGGGCCCCAATTTGCATCAGCAGAGTTATCAGAGTTCCTGGCACTGCGGTCCATCAGACACATCAGGACAGCAGTGTATCACCCGGAGTGTAATGGGGGGGTGGAAAGACTAAATAAAACCCTCAAAAATGGAATCCGAGCCTGCCTGGAGGAAGGGAAAACCTTCAGTGCCGCACTCAACCAAACTCTCCTGACCATCCGGGCATCCAAGCACTCCACCACGGGGGTGTCACCTGCACTGCTCATGATCGGGCGCGAGCTAAAGCAACCACTGGACTGTTTGAGAGCTGAGCCAGCTCCTGCACAAGAGAGGCCAGGGCTCCAGAAAGTCAGAGCCCGGGTCCAAGGTTCACAGGCCCAGATGAAAAGGAGGTTTGATGCCTCTCGCAGAGTACAGACCCCCACACTGTCTGCAGGGGACTGGGTCAGGATTAAACATCCCCACCGCCAGAACAAGCTGAAGTCATTCTGGTCTGAACCCCTCCAGGTGACTCAGCAGCTGGGTCTGGCCACGTACAGACTGGACAACGGGAGCCGCTGGCACGCAAACCGCCTGCACAGAGTCGCAGCTCCAACAGCACCTGCACCACCCCTGTCTGCAGCGACGGCGCTCGGCTGGCAGCCCAGACCAGGAGCAAATCGGGTGGGGGGTAACCTACCGCCACAGCCAGAGGCTGTTCCCCAGCCTGCGCGCCCTCAGAGAGTGAGGGTCCCGCCCGCCTGGCATGGAGACTATGTGACTGGGTGATAAGGGACACAGGGGGTTGTGGACTGAATGTTATGTTCTTTAAAAGGGGGGTGGGGGGAGAAAATGTTGTCTGATAACGTTATGTTACGGCCTGGTTGGCCTTGTTAACTTAGGTACATGTTACTGTGCCTTTAAGAGTTACTGCACCCGATGTACGGCATTGTTGTAAAAGCGTGGGTTTACGGCAGGGAAGTAAAGAGCATGAAACAAGCAACATGGTGTGATTATTTAGCCTCTACCTAAACATAATAGTGGTGTTTTATGGGACTGGATGCTTGCATGTAAAAACACACATTGCTTCCACTTATATAGGGTGAGCCAGGACGGACACACTGCTTCCACTTATATAGGGTGAGCCAGGAAGGATTTATGACATCACAATTGCTCGAGTGACATCACTGATGGCATCACAATTGCTCGAGTGACTGATGACATCACAAATACAACCTAATTACCCTAGGTAATTAGGGTAATTAAGATGCTGTTTAGGCAGTGCATTTTGATGCACTGTGGGCTCAATTTTTGACCAATCGAAAAGCTGTTTGATACTTTTGTGTAGGACAGTCTAACGATGCAGATGCTGACGTTTCGTGTCGTTTGAAGAAAAAATGTGGGTTAAAAGGGCGGAGCGCTACTTTGTTCAGAATACCTTTTTTATGATTATTATTATATATTATTAAGTAGCCCAGACAGCACACACCAACACCAAGTAGCCCAAATAGCAGCAACTTATGTTTGAATGTAAATCTGACTATAGTATATATTCATAATATATGTATAGATTGGCGGTGGGGGAAGACCCACGGACATCTGTGAAAGAACGGATGACAGCTCGGAAAGACGGCACGCAACAGTGTTAGGGCTGGCACCCTGAGGCACTGCGCAAGCTAGCTACAAGTACAAGACCAAGTGCAAAGAGCAGCTACAGCAACGCAAAGCACCTGATACTATCCAGAGAGTTATCTCTGGGTTTATTAGTA
Organism: Poromitra crassiceps; assembly: GCF_964638095.1. NCBI lineage: Eukaryota > Metazoa > Chordata > Actinopteri > Beryciformes > Melamphaidae > Poromitra > Poromitra crassiceps. The sequence goes on along the minus strand of NC_139627.1, from coordinate 28,534,597 downwards.
CTGCTTGTTAGTCGGCGGAGGACCGGGGTCAGGAGTTAAACCACAGTGCCCTGGACCTCTTTGCTCAACCTGCTCAGAGCACAAGAAGAAGGGGTGCAAGATGGGTGTGGCTGACTAGAGCTCGCAGTTGGAGCCCTTCTACAGACGAAGATTAATCTTCGCAGCCCCACTCAGGCGAGGCGTACAGGCTGGGGGGGCGAAACGCTGGTGACCCTGAGATACCTGCTGAGGATGTAGAAGGGTTTCCAACGGTGTAAGTGCTCTGGCCACACTCTCACCAAGGAATACCGCCGTGGGGGCGGCATGTCGTAGCTCCTGCGGTTTCTGCTTGTGGCAAGGCATCTTTGATGTGAAGTGAACGTCGGGGGTGCTTTGCTGCGGGCGGGGTCCGTGGGGGCCGCAGTGTGTTGTCCTGCGGTTTACTTCACCCATAGAAATGAGGTGTTATGTCAAGTTTCAAGTCGTTTCATCCATTTTTGGTTGAATGGCGGCCATTTCATTTTGGCACGACTGTGTATGTTCCAGCGCCCGCAATCTTGAAACGAGAAAAGCGATTGGCACCAAACAACACAAATCTACTCATATGGGACCCATATACAACATATTAAAAGATTGGAGTGCTACCATGTTCAGAGAACGTTTTGCTAACATTGGACTCAGCGGCATAAGGGCTGTCAGGCCCCCAGGGCAGAGGTTGATCAAAGGAACTTTTTTTCCTGAAGGACTTGGGGAGTTTATTGTTTCATAATCATGTTTAGACACCAAAGACTTGTAATATACACATGAGCATACCATCCCTCAGTAGAGTGACAGGCATGTGGGGTCAAAGTTCCAAGGTCACCGTGTGCACGTCCCACATTACCCAATGGAAAATATGGTCCCTGCACACCGGGAGGAAACTGATTGATGTGGCTGAAGATTACCCTCAATAGACTTGTAGAAAAGGGTCCATAATGGCCCACCGTTAGGCCTGTTCTTGGGGCAGTCGATGCTCGCGAACCGGCGCGCCAATGACGTAATGACGATGACACTGCCGTGACATCATCAATGATGACGTCAGAGGTCACCTGTGAGGTCATCGGCGACGTCAGGCGGTCTAGGCTGACTGAGATGGCAGACGGGACTTTACGGGGTCACCGATGATGTCATAGCATAGAGTTCACCTGTGAGGTCATCGGCGATGTCAGACATAACATATATATACAAGGTGTTCTGTGACGCTGTATCCGGTATACTTACTTCTTATATACTTATTTTCTACTTCATAATGTCTACCCTTACCACGACCAAATCCGAACCCGAGCTGAACCCTGGCTGTCTTACAACCAGCCAGGCCCTGGTGACCGACTGCCTACAACCAGCCAGGTCACGAGTGGTATTCCTTCAACCGCATCCGAGGACCGACATCTCTGTGGTTCTGATCGACCACTGCCCGTGAGCCCTCAACTTCGATCCAGCACACTTCACGAGGCAAGCCCACAAGCTTCGCTACAAGACTAGATGCACAAGATGAGAGCCAATCAGGGTCGCTCAGAAGGCTGGGGAACAGCTAATTTGCCATAACATTGCAGCGGATGGAAAGAATGACTAAATTTTTTGCACGTGTGTTCAGCCGGAGGTCCTGAACTAGTGTAGCGAATATCGCCTCATTCCGTTAAGCCATGCCAAGATGAGATCCAATCAGGGTCGCTCAGAAGGCCGGGGAACAGCTAATTTGCCATAGCATTGCAACGGATGGATAGAATGACTAAATTTTTTGCACGTGTGTTCAGGGGGAGGTCCTGAACTAGTGTAGAGAATATCGCCTCATTCCGTTAAGCCATGCCAAGATGAGAGCCAATCAGGGTCGCTCAGAAGGCTGGGGAACAGCTAATTTGCCATAACATTGCAGCGGATGGAGAGTATGACTAAATTTTTTGCACGTGTGTTCAGCTGGAGGTCTTGAACTAGTGTAGCGAATATCGCCTCATTCCGTTAAGCCATGACAAGATGAGAGCCAATCAGGGTCGCTCAGAAGGCCGGGGAACAGCTAATTTGCCATAAAATTGCAGCGGATGGAGAGTATGACTAAATTTTTTGCACGTGTGTTCAGCCGGAGGTCCTGAACTAGTGTAGCGAATATCGCCTCATTCCGTTAAGCCATGCCAAGATGAGAGCCAATCAGGGTCGCTCAGAAGGCCGGGGAACAGCTAATTTGCAATAACATTGCAGCGGATGGATAGAATGACTAAATTTTTTGCACGTGTGCTCAGCCGGAGGTCCTGAACTAGTGTAGCGAATATCGCCTCATTCCGTTAAGCCATGCCAAGATGAGAGCCAATCAGGGTCGCTCAGAAGGCTGGGGAACAGCTAATTTGCCATAACATTGCAGCGGATGGAAAGAATGACTAAATTTTTTGCACGTGTGTTCAGCCGGAGGTCCTGAACTAGTGTAGCAAATATCGCCTCATTCCGTTAAGCCATGCCAAGATGAGAGCCAATCAGGGTCGCTCAGAAGGCCGGGGAACAGCTAATTTGCCATAGCATTGCAACGGATAGATAGAATGACTAAATTTTTTGCACGTGTGTTCAGCTGGAGGTATTGAACTAGTGTAGCGAATATCGCCTCATTCCGTTAAGCCATGCCAAGATGAGAGCCAATCAGGGTCGCTCAGAAGGCCGGGGAACAGCTAATTTGCCATAACATTGCAGCGGATGGATAGAATGACTAAATTGTTTGCACGTGTGTTCAGCCGGAGGTCCTGAACTGGTGTAGCGAATATCGCTTCATTCCGTTAAGCCATGCCAAGATGAGAGCCAATCAGGGTCGCTCAGAAGGCCGGGGAACAGCTAATTTGCCATAACATTGCAGCGGATGGAGAGTATGACTAAATTTTTTGCACGTGTGTTCAGCCGGAGGTCCTGAACTAGTGTAGCGAATATCGCCTCATTCCGTTAAGCCATGCCAAGATGAGAGCCAATCAGGGTCGCTCAGAAGGCCGGGGAACAGCTAATTTGCCATAACATTGCAGCGGATGGATAGAATGACTAAAATTTTTGCACGTGTGTTCAGCCGGAGGTCCTGAACTGGTGTAGCGAATATCGCTTCATTCCGTTAAGCCATGCCAAGATGAGAGCCAATCAGGGTCGCTCAGACCGGGGAACAGCTAATTTGCCATAGCATTGCAACGGATGGATAGAATGACTAAATTCTTTGCACGTCTGTTCAGCCGGAGGTCCTGAACTACAATGATAACCTTAAATGGAAGTGGGCGAGGCCAAGGGGCGTCACCCCCCACCCTTCTGAGATCAATTTAGATAGTAAGTAGCCCTGGTGGCATGTGGGCGGGCTGTGTGTGGGCTAGAAGGCTGACACTTGGTGGTCGTAGAGTAGCAGGGGGTGCCACAAACATACCAAAAGATCAGCCTTCTAGCCCTCACCTCTCTTGAGAAACAGCCGTGTTCACCCTGCATATGTTGGTGTACACCGCGCATGCTTTATCATGTAATATGTAAAAGCTTATATCTCAAAAACGACTCAGGCTAGCAGGCAGTTCCACCTGTGCCTCCCGCCTCCCAAGACCAGAGGCAGGCGTGCGTCCCGGCCTCAGGGTTAGCACCCCGGAGGGCGCCACCCACTTCACCGGTGCCCGCACCCCGGCTCAACATTTCACCCGTGCCTCGCACCTCCCATGACCGGGGTCAGGTCAGCACGGCAGCTCCAGAGCCAACGACGTAATGATGATGACACCGCCGTGACATCAGCGATGATGATGTCAGAGTTCACCTGTGAGGTCATCAGCGATGGCAGACGGTCTAGGCTGACTGTGATGGCAGACGTGACTTTATGAGGTCACCGATGATGTCATACCTCCCCGGACGTTGTGACATCACCAACGGTGTCATACCCCGAATGTGGGGGGGTATAAAAAGGTGTTGTTCTGTTATGATATGCTTCTTGGTCCTATTCCCCTTTCTGCAATCTGTAAGCTCTATACGTGGCTTCTGCCTTGCTCCTATCTGCCTGATATTTCATTAAAGCCTGAAAAGACATCTCTGTGGTTCTAATCGACCACTGCCCGTGAGCCCTTACCTAAGATCCGGCAACTTCACACTTCACACAAGGCAAGCACATAAACTTCCTTACAAACTGGTCCTTCGAGCCGGCGTGCGTACCGGCCTCAGGGTTAGCACCCCGGAGGGCGCCACCCACTTTACCGGTGCCCGCACCCCAGCTCAACATTTCACCCGTGCCTTGCACCTCCCACGACCAGGGTCAGGTCAGCACGGCAGCCCCAGAGCCAATGACCCAAACTACGCAACCCCCGGTTCCACTGCCCAGACAAGGGCAACGGCCATTGCCAATGCCACCAACACCCGCACCCAGGACACATCCGCCAACAAAGGTCGCCGACCCTGAGCATGCAATAGAGTGCAACGGGCACGGCTCCGCCGAGCCCGCCACTGGGATACACCACACTCAGGTAGGCATGGCGAACGTTGGGACCAACAGCACGGGGCACAGTCAGCCGGCCGGCGTCAACCATTCCCACAAGATAGCCGGACACGACAGCTGGGACCCCCCCAGAGGGCGGGACCAGCCATCACGATTACCTATTCCCGGAATTCACCTCCTGGCCCTGCCCGGGCTCATGGAGACAACTCCAGCCAAGGCCTCTAGGGATGCCAAGAAGTCCGAGCAGAGGAAGCCAAGAACGGGCCCCAAGCCCGTTCCCCCAGAAAGAAGCGGCCACCCGGCTCCCCCTGACGGATCAAGCCACCCTGCTCCCCCAGGGGGAACCGGGGGGGGGGGGGGGGGGGGGGGGGGCGACTACACTGGGAAACCTCCATGGGGAAACCGTCATGCCCTCCGTAAGGTCTGCAAAGTGGTGACCCAACATGGGGACCAGAGGCTGGACACATACGCCATAATGGACGACCGCTCAGAGTGGACCGTGCTCCTACACCCAGCAGCACAGCAGCTGGCCCTTACAGGCCAGCCAGAGGACATGCCTTTGCGGACGGTGAGGCAGGAGCCCCAGATGCTTCACAGGGCGGCCGTCTCCCTCATCGTCTCGCCGGCAATTTGCCCAGAGCAGACCTATCGCACGCAGAGAGCCTTTACAACACAACTTAAAATCAACTAAATATCAATGTCTAATGATATTAGAATTTAACATTGTGTGGACGTTAATGTTAAAACGTTTAACAAACGTTGGATTTTGGTTACTTAACAACACAACATAAAATCAACATAATCTCAACATCTCATGATGTTTGGATTTTACGTCATATTGACATTAACATTGGGATGTTTAGAAGACGTTGGATTTTAGTTATTTTATAACACAACTTAAAATCGACTAAATATCAACGTCTGATGATGTTAGAATTTAACGTTGTGTGGACGTTAATATTGCAATGTTTAACAGACGTAGGATTGTGGTTACTTAAAAACATATTTTAAAACCAACAAAATATAAACGTCTAATGATGTTGGGATTTTACGTTATATTGACGTTAATACTGGGACGTTTAGAAGACGTTGGATTTTAGTTTCTTTAAAACACAACTTAAAATCAACTATATATCAACGTCTAATGATGTTAGAATTTAACGTTATGTGGACGTTAATGTTAAAACATTTAACAAACGTTGGATTTTGGTTACTTAACAACACAGCTTAAAATCAACATAATCTCAACGTCTAATGATGTTGGGATTTTACGTTATATTGACATTTATATTGGGATGTTTAGAAGACGTTGGATTTTAGTTACTTTATAACACAACTTAAAATCGACTAAATATCAACGTCTGATGATGTTAGAATTTAACGTTGTGTGGACGGTAATATTACTACGTTTAACAGACGTTGGATTTCAGTTACTTTATAACACAACTTAAAATCGACTAAATATCAACGTCTGATGATGTTAGAATTTAACGTTGTGTGGACGTTAATATTGCAATGTTTAACAAACGTAGGATTTTGGTTACTTAAAAACATATCTTAAAACCAACAAAATATGAACGTCTAATGATGTTGGGATTTTACGTTATATTGACGTTAATACTGGGACGTTTAGAAGACATTGGATTTTAGTTTCTTTAAAACACAACTTAAAATCAACTAAATATCAACGTCTAATGATGTTAGAATTTAACGTTATGTGGACGTTAATGTTAAAACGTTTAACAAACGTTGGATTTTGGTTACTTAAAAACACAACTTAAAATCAACATAATCTCAACGTCTAATGATGTTTGGATTTTACGTTATATTGACATTAATATTGGGATGTTTAGAAGACGTTGGATTTTAGTTACTTTATAACACAACTTAAAATCGACTAAATATCAACGTCTGATGATGTTCTAATTTAACGTTGTGTGGACGGTAATATTACAAAGTTTAACAGACGTTGTATTTTTGGTTACTTAAAATCACAACTTAAAACCATCAGAATTTCAACGTCTAATGATGTTGGGATTTTATGTTATATTGACGTTAATATTGGGACGTTTAGAAGACGTTGGATTTTAGTTTCTTTAAAACACAACTTAAAATCGACTAAATATCAACGTCTGATGATGTTCGAATTTAACGTTGTGTGGATGTTAATATTACAATGTTTAACAGACGTTGGATTTTGGTTAATTAAAAACACAACTTAAAACCAATAAAATATCAACGTCTAATGATGTTGGGATTTTACGTTATATTGACGTTAATATTGGAACGTTTAGAAGACGTTGGATTTTAGTTTCTTTATAACACAACTTAAAATCGACTAAATGTCAACGTCTCATGATGTTAGAATTTAACGTTGTGTGGACAGTAACATTACAACGTTTACCAGACGTTGGATTTTGGTTACTTAAAAACACAATGTAAAACCAACATAATATAAACGTCTAATGATGTTGGGTTTTTACGTTATATTGATGTTAATATTGGAACGTTTAAAGACGTAGGATTTCAGTTTCTTTAAAACACAACTTAAAATCGACTAAATATCCACGTCTGATGATGTTAGAATTTAACGTTGTGGGGACGTTAATATTACAACGTTTAACAGACGTTAGATTTTTGTTATTTAAAAACACAACTTAAAACCAACATAATATCAACGTCTAATGATGTTGGGATTTTACGTTATATTGACGTTAATATTGGGATGTTTAGAAAACGTTGGATTTTAGTTACTTTATAACACAACTTAAAATCAACATAATCTCAACGTCTAATGATGTTGGAATTTTACGTTATAATGACATTAATATTGGGATGTTTAGAAGACGTTGGATTTTAGTTACTTTATAACATAACTAAAAATCGACTAAATATCCACGTCTGATGATGTTAGAATTTAACGTTGTGGGGACGTTAATATTACAACGTTTAACAGACGTTAGATTTTTGTTATTTAAAAACACAACTTAAAACCAACATATTATCAACGTCTAATGATGTTGGGATTTTACGTTATAATGACGTTAATATTGGGATGTTTAGAAGACGTTGGATTTTAGTTACTTCATAACATAACTTAAAATCGACTAAATATCAACGTCTGATGATGTTAGAATTTGACGTTGTGTGGATGTTAATATTACAACGTTTAACAGACGTTGGATTTTGGTTATTTAAAAACACAACTTGAAACCAACATAATATCAACGTCTAATGATGTTGGGATTTTACGTTATATTGACGTTAATATTGGGATGTTTAGAAGACGTTGGATTTTAGGTACTTTATAACACAACTTAAAATCAACATAATCTCAACGTCTAATGATGTTGGGATTTTACGTTATAATGACGTTAATATTGGGATGTTTAGAAGACGTTGGATTTTAGTTACTTTATAACACAACTTAAAATCGACTAAATATCAACGTCTGATGATGTTAGAATTTAACGTTGTGTGGATGTTAATATTACAACGTTTACCAGACGTTGGATTTTGGTTATTTAAAAACACAACTTAAAACCAACATAATATCAACGTCAGATGTCGTCAGTATTAACCGTCAACCTGACGTTGACATTAGACGTTGGACTGACATTGGATTATGGTCACGGACGTCACGACCTCCATCCAACCAAAGATCAACGTCTAATGACGTTGTGTGCCAGCTGGGTGTGTGTGTGTGTGTGT
>NC_139627.1:28516451-28518951 GCF_964638095.1 Poromitra crassiceps | reverse complement strand
GCAGAGCTTATACCAGCAGCCTGCTTCCGTGAGTCAGACTAGAGAGAAAGTGAAAAAGGAACGAAAGGAGAAAAAAAGCGAAAGAAAGAATGAGTGAGAAAGGAGCGAGAGAAGAGACAGAAAGAGTGAGAGACTCTTTGATGAAGTGTTTTAGAATGAGAGCAGAGCGCTGGAGGGAGCAGAGAAAACAAACTGGACCCAAGCCTTTATTTATACTCTGTTTCTCAATTAAGTCTAATAGGCCAGTTTAACCAGGCTGACATTAAGCGCTATAATGAGATACAGAAAGCTGAGGACGTATGGTTAACGGGTGATGTGTTGCCTAGATGTGTTTGTACAGATGTATGCTATACAGACAGTAGTGTGTGACTGCCTACAGTATATTGCATGCCATTTTGCATGTTCTGTATGTGTGCATGGACATGCGTCTGCATGTGTGTTCCTTTGCACGTCGGTGTGCGCTTGTAAAGTCTGTGTGTTCGTGTGTGTGTGAGTTGTGTGTGTGTTTTTAGGCATATTTTGCCACGCACAATCTAACATCCCTCACCTCCTCTTGCTCCGCCGTTCCCTCCGTGGTGGCGTCTGTCTAAACAGAACAATCTGGAAAGCTTCAGCGGCCCCAGAATGCAACAGGCTGCATGGTAACATTACACCTATAGCCTACTGTAGGAGCGTGTGTGTTTTCTGTGAGCGGGCGTGAAAGAGTGAAAGAGAGTGAGAGAGAGAGAAATAAAGAGAAATAGAGGAGGACAGGAGGTTGGAGTGTGTATGCCAGTGGAAGAGCCCTAATATTTGCGGTGTGTCCCGCGCCGTAGGCTCTAGTCGGCTTTGTCGGTAGCTTTTTCGGCCATGTTGAATCGTCGTCAGGTCGTCGGTGAGAGAAATCACTCTGATTGGCTGGTCAGGGGTAGCGAAGCAGTGCAGGAGGAGAGAGGGCACAAACAAAACCGCTCTGCTCATTTTGCAACTTTATCTGATCTGATCATTCCAATACATGGATATTTTCATGACGTGCCTGGAGGAAAGTCCCTTGAGCCTGTTGCTGATATCACCCATTTAGTGCGGTTTCTCCTTATTTTTCTGCTTCCGCCTCTTCCTTTCTTCTACAAGCAAAAGACCAGACAAGGGCTGACAACGCCAGCGCCATTTGCAACTTTTTATCAGACATATTCTCCATTAGAAGTAGCTATACTATTATGAAACCATTTGAGTGGTGAACGAAATGGTTGGCAAACACTGATGAATCAGGTCTCACGCAGAACATACGTGAGTTTACCGTCGGCTGTAGTATTGGCTGTAGTGGTTCAAGTCCAACTTTTCGGCTCCAAGTAAGACAACGGTGGGGTGACATAACAGTCTGCCTTCGTTCCGGCTACTCATTTCAATTCTCGGTGTGTCTAGCGCTTAACAGAACGAACGAGCGAAATAGATGGCATTCAACAGGACAGAGGGATGGACTGCAAATGCACGTGTTCCCCTGTGTGCAACATGCATGTGTTCCCCTGTGTGTGCAACATGCACGTGTTCCCCTGTGTGTGTGCAACATGCATGTGTTCCCCTGTGTGCAACATGCACGTGTTCCCCTGTGTGTGTGCAACATGCATGTGTTCCCCTGTGTGTGTGCAACATGCATGTGTTCCCCTGTGTGTGCAACATGCACGTGTTCCCCTGTGTGTGTGCAACATGCATGTGTTCCCCTGTGTGCAACATGCACGTGTTCCCCTGTGTGTGTGCAACATGCATGTGTTCCCCTGTGTGTGTGCAACATGCATGTGTTCCCCTGTGTGTGTGCAACATGCATGTGTTCCCCTGTGTGTGTGTGTGTGTGTGTGTGTGTGTGTGCAACATGCACGTGTTCCCCTGTGTGTGTGCAACATGCACGTGTTCCCCTGTGTGTGTGCAACATGCACGTGTTCCCCTGTGTGTGTGCAACATGCATGTGTTCCCCTATGTGTGTGCAACATGCACGTGTTCCCCTGTGTGTGTGCAACATGCACGTGTTCCCCTGTGTGTGTGCAACATGCACGTGTTCCCCTGTGTGTGTGCAACATGCACGTGTTCCCCTGTGTGTGTGCAACATGCACGTGTTCCCCTGTGTGTGCAACATGCACGTGTTCCCCTGTGTGTGTGCAACATGCACGTGTTCCCCTGTGTGTGCAACATGCACGTGTTCCCCTGTGTGTGTGCAACATGCACGTGTTCCCCTGTGTGTGTGCAACATGCACGTGTTCCCCTGTGTGTGTGCAACATGCACGTGTTCCCCTGTGTGTGTGCAACATGCACGTGTTCCCCTGTGTGTGTGCAACATGCACGTGTTCCCCTGTGTGTGCAACATGCACGTGTTCCCCTGTGTGTGTGCAACATGCACGTGTTCCCCTGTGTGTGCAACATGCACGTGTTCCCCTGTGTGTGTGCAACATGCACGTGTTCCCCTGTGTGTGTGCAACATGCATGTGTTCCCCTGTGTGTGTGCAACATGCATGTGTTCCCCTGTGTGTGT
>NC_139627.1:28488951-28511451 GCF_964638095.1 Poromitra crassiceps | reverse complement strand
TCAGTGGAAGTTTGGTTCTAAGAGCTTACAGGAACTCTGGGACATTTTCATCCAAGTTACGTAAACTGATCATGTGACCTGACCCAGCTGACCCCGGCAATTCTGGCTCTGCAACCAGTTCAAGTTTTTGCCTAAAGTCACCCCCGAATAGTAGAGAAAGACATATTTTAATATTGAAAGTGGGTGTCATTCCCCTTTACATGCGCCTAAAAAAGGAAACCAAATGGCCAAATGAAGTGCCAAAATAGGAAGAACCACTCTGATTGTATGGATGGATCATTGTACAGTAATGCTTTTGGGGAAACCACAGTCCATGAAAGACAAGCGAGACTACAAACCAACAGACAGGCAACTACAGCCCTCCCGAAGATCAACACACACACGCACGCGCGCGCACATACACACATGCACACACACACACGCACACACACACACACACACGCACACACACACGCACACATACACACGCGCACACACACACACACACACACACAGGCGCACACACACACACACACACATACACGCACACACCGGGGACAAACCAAATCAAGCATTCAGAAAGCGACAACTAATCCTCATCCTCTAGCACTCTTTATCTTTCATTGGTCCCTCGCTCGCTCTCAGAAGCCTTTGCCAAACAGCCGTTCCAGGCACAGATCATGTGACTTCCAGGCACAGATCATGTGACCCCACTACAGTATATGCAGGATATAGGAGTGTGTAAGTGTGTGTGGGTGATGCCTGAGCATGGGGTGATAGAGATTACAGTATACCACTATCTCCAAAATATGGTTTTTCAATATGGGTTTGAGCTAAAGTGTTGTTTAGTTGGATTTATTGATACAATTTATGTTTTACATTCCATACAGTATATTCTGTTACACACTGAACACAACAATTGAGAGAGACCCAGAATATAGACGTTTTTCACAGAATTGTCAGTCCTGCTCTGCTTCTCTTTTTTTCTGTCAATAGCAAACACTGCAACAGGAAGTGAGCTGGGGTTCAATTTAGAATGTTTTTGTTGTCAAGTTAAAACTGTCTATAGACACAGGGACAGAACATTTAGAGGGTGCTGCGCTGCCTGACAAACCCTTCTCTCCCTCCCTCCCCCTCTCTCTCCAGTCTCCACCCTCCTCTCTATCTCCCCCTCTCTCCAGTCTCCACCCTCCTCTCTATCTCCCCCTCCCTCCCCCTTTCTCTCCCCCTTCTCTCTCCACCCTCCTTCCCTCTCTCTCTCCCCCCCCCCCCTCTCTTTCTCTCCCCTCTCCCTCGCCCCTCCTCTCCCCCCTCTCTCTCAGTCTTCCAGGGGATAAGATTGGGCTTTAGGAGGGAATCTGTCCACCAGTTTTCCATGCCAGCTCATATGGCACAGAATCACGACAAGATCAAACTCACGGCATGACGACAAAATGGAAGGGCTTTGGAAGCTGCACAGCACGGCTCGGTGTATGCTCTGAGACAAACTCACTGAATAATAACAGCTCTGTGTATGCTCTGAGACAAACTCACTGAATAATAACAGCTCTGTGTATGCTCTGAGACAAACTCACTAAATAATAACAGCTCTGTGTATGCTCTGAGACAAACTCACTGAATAATAACAGCTCTGTGTATGCTCTGAGACAAACTCACTAAATAATAACAGCTCTGTGTATGCTCTGAGACAAACTCACTGAATAATAACAGCTCTGTGTATGCTCTGAGACAAACTCACTAAATAATAACAGCTCTGTGTATGCTCTGAGACAAACTCACTGAATAATAACAGCTCGGTGTATGCTCTGAGACAAACTCACTGAATAATAACAGCTCTGTGTATGCTCTGAGACAAACTCACTGAATAATAACAGCTCTGTGTATGCTCTGAGACAAACTCACTGAATAATAACAGCTCTGTGTAGCTCTGAGACAAACTCACTGAATAATAACAGCTCTGTGTATGCTCTGAGACAAACTCACTGAATAATAACAGCTCTGTGTATGCTCTGAGACAAACTCACTGAATAATAACAGCTCGGTGTATGCTCTGAGACAAACTCACTCAATAATAACAGCTCTGTGTATGCTCTGAGACAAACTCACTCAATAATAACAGCTCTGTGTAGCTCTGAGACAGACTCACTGAATAATAACAGCTCGGTGTAGCTCTGAGACAGACTCACTGAATAATAACAGCTCGGTGTATGCTCTGAGACAAACTCACTGAATAATAACAGCTCTGTGTATGCTCTGAGACAAACTCACTGAATAATAACGGCAAATAAAGTCATCTACTGTATTTCTGGAGGAGTATACCGATATTCACCTGCTAGTTGTTTATAGCTTTGATCACAAATGGAGTAGATCAACAGATCGGCAGAGAAAGATCAAAGGAACGTGCAAGGCCTTGTGTCTCTGTTATTGGTGTTAATCACATGTAAAATCAAATGAGCATTTTATTAGTGGGTTCTATATCACCAAAAGCTACTGAAATTTACTACAATGGTTATATATTGCAGCAAATTAGATTCCCCTATGATTGCACTTGCAGCCACATTTTTCCTTGTCATAGTAGAATCTTTTTGTCTAAAGGTGCCTGAAATTGAGCCAAAATATAATTCTGACTTGTAAGCCAAATTCACAAGGAGAAAAAAGAAGAAGATAAAAGACTGAGAACGAAGACATGGCTGGAGAAGACATTACGGTCACAGGAGTTGAGGCCTGGGGGTGTGAAGGACAGGTTCACAGACTTGGACTGTAACATATTCAGCAGATCATTGAAAATGTGATTACTGTACTGTATTACATGCTATCCTTCCTCATGGTGGAAGGATCATGGGAGGATAGAATTTAGATTGATGTCAAGGACTAGATTTGAGATATTACTATAGTGCCTTCTGTTCATGTTTGTAAAACCTAGTCTAAAAGTCATACCGTTGTTACTCATTTAATTTGCCCACTTACTGCTGCGTTTCCAAGGTGCTGCCGTGGCAGCAGTGAGGGGGCGTGGCAGCAGTGAGGGGGGCGTGGCAGCAGTGAGGGGGTGTGGCAGCAGTGAGGGGGTGTGGCAGCAGTGAGGGGGCGTGGCAGCAGTGAGGGGGCGTGGCAGCAGTGAGGGGGCATGGCAGCAGTGAGGGGGCGTGGCAGCAGTGAGGGGGGCATGGCAGCAGTGAGGGGGCGTGGCAGCAGTGAGGGGGCGTGGCAGCAGTGAGGGGGCGTGGCAGCAGTGAGGGGGGCATGGCAGCAGTGAGGGGGGCATGGCAGCAGTGAGGGGGGTGTGGCAGCAGTGAGGGGGGTGTGGCAGCAGTGAGGGGGTGTGGCAGCAGTGAGGGGGGTGTGGCAGCAGTGAGGGGGGTGTGGCAGCAGTGAGGGGGTGTGGCAGCAGTGAGGGGGTGTGGCAGCAGTGAGGGGGGTGTGGCAGCAGTGAGGGGGGCGTGGCAGCAGTGAGGGGGGGTCTTTTGTACAGAACAAAGAAAACATTTAAATAACAAAACCTGCCACTTTTACAGATGTGGCGTACTGTAGCAAAGTGGCCAAACTAATAGAGTAGCAACTGTACTTCCAACAGGAGTCTAGTGAAATGATTGATGATGAGCAAATTGAGGGCAAATGCCATTAAATATTAGTAAAATATGTCATTCTCCACCTTTCAGGGAGTGATCATAAAATAAAGACATCTCTGTTTTTGCACTTGAGACAAACTGGCACAGAGAATCTTTAGTTCATCTTTCATGATTGCATCTTTTGACCAATGCATTTCAAAGTGTGAGGGGGGGGGATTAGTGGATCTGTACGAGAAAAACAAACAAGTGTGCAATATCCGTTTCTCTCAAGCTTCCCTCTGCTGTCATTCATCTTCTTGTCATCCTCAGTGCTCCCTCCTATCCTCTGTCCTTAAATGCCCTCTTCTCAAAAGAAATGTCTCCTCTCCTCTCTTCTCTTCCAGTCACTCACTATCTATTTCTCTCCCCTCTCTCTCTCTTGTTTAAGAGTACCACCAGTATTTTATTGTGAAATGTCAGGGCGGAGTCATTCCTCCTATTTCACAGACACACATTTATCCATTTTGCGTATTTTCAATGTTATCTTGTCTCTCTACAAAACAACACATTGCTGTTAATCTGCCATCCCCTCTCTCCCCACTGCCCTGCACCAAAATAACTTGCTGGCTTAAGAATCTCTATTTATATATAATGTATAAGAGAGAGAGAGAGAGAGAGAGAGGGAGGGAGAGAGAGAGAGAGAGAGAGAGAGGGAGAGAGAGAGAGAGAGAGAGAGGGAGGGAGAGGGAGAGAGAGAGAGAGAGAGAGAGAGGGAGGGAGAGAGAATATGTCTAGGGTGTTCATTGTAAATCAGCAGGACCACAGTGGATGTGAATAACCTTGGTAAGACTCTCTGCTGGCTCAGGATTAGACATAAAAATGGTATATTTGTATTTGTGCATGTGTGTGTGGCTGTGCACGCACACACACACACACACACACACACACACACACACACACACACACACATTCAAGATGCAGTATCTCTCTCTCTTTCACTCTCCCTTCCCTCAAGCAGTTTGAACCCCAACACTGGACCACAGAGTTTATTAGCTCCGTCAGGGACTGTGAAAAAGCGGGAAGGGATATTTTAGGAAGATCACTTATAATTGCTCATGTCACGCTGGTGCCATCCCTGTGACGGACTGTGATTTGGGGTGTGTATTTAGGACGAAAAGTCCCTAAACTATGCGTGTGTGTGTGTGTGTGTGTGTGTGTGTGTGTGTGTGTGTGTGCGTGCGTGCGTGTGTGTGTGTGCGTGTCTGATACACTGCTGCCCTTGAACAGATAGCTTTAACAAAATGTCATCATGTCCAAAGTGTGTGTGAGTGTGCATCACATTCTTGACCATACAGTAATGATAATAATAATAAATGGAACTTATATTGCGCTTTTCTAGAACTCATGATATTCAGAATAAACTATGCATAATACGGGTTGTTTGAAACTGGTTGACAAAAAAAGTTTGGCATGCAGAGGTTTTTGGGGGGAAGGAACTGGGATTGTCTCCGTTTTCGTGGGGTTGCTGTTCTGTTCTTTATTATTCATAAATTGTGGCTAATTGGTATCGATGTCATCACTTCTATCAGTGTTACAGCTAACATGAACATTTTTGTGTCATGTTACACTGAATGCCAGTTAGCCTAACCTAAGGGACAGCTAAATATGAATATGTTTAGTCAGCTGAATTTAAGGCTTAAAAAATTGAACTGCTTGTTGGGTGGTTGTTTACATTATATAAATATCACACATATTGCTCTAACCACTCTCAAAAACCTCCGTATACTGAGTGGCAAACAGAAGACGCATGTTTGTCAGGACACTCAATCAGTCAGTCAGTCACGGCTGTTTAGTGAGTCTAGTGGGGAAAGGGGCCGGTCGTATATAGCTAGGGATAGGAAGGTGGTAGAGCAGAGGTGCCCAAATTCTTTCCTATGAAGGGTCAAAATTAATCTGGATGGATGGCTGTGGGCAAAAAAAATGTGTTTTGTGCAGCCGATTTGATTTTATGGACACCTTAACTCTGACTCTAAGGGGAATCTTATAAGGTGCTTTGTGCAACTGGGCCCAGATGAACGAAGAGTGAGAATACCAACTTTTAAGTTTAAAGTGCATTATATAACACGGACGGACAAAACTTTGTAGACGTCTGAGTGATTTAAAAAGAAAAAAGGCAAAGGCTGATGGGGGGAAATCTAGATGATAAAAACAGACAAGAGAATGATGTTAATGAAAAGATAAGCACGCTGTGTTTGGTGGCCTCCAGACTTCCAGGCTGTGGAGAAAAGGAGGAAGATGAAAGAAAGGCAGACAATTACTGAGGTGAGTGAAGCAGCTTCATTTCCTGTTCAGAGGAGATGTGTCATCTCTCACGTTGTCTACTCTCTGGCTCTCTCACAAACATGCCTGCTGCTGTTTCTCCTTTCATCAGCCTCTCCGGACTCACTAAATGCCATTAGTGTGTGTGTGTGTGTGTGTGTGTGTGTGTGTGTGTGTGTGTGTTACAGACCAGTCGCCAGCCCAGAATAACATGTTGGCATTGTACGTTTCTGCAATCCACGGACAAGTAAAATATGAACATTTCTGAAGGAAAATACACATCATAGTGACAGTCTGAGGTTTAAGTATGTCAAAGTCGTGGTCGGGAGAAGTGGACCCATTGCGTTGACGACTTGTAACTTTCTCGTCATGAGATTATATATATATATATATATATATATATATATATATATACTCATCATGAGATTATATATACATATATATATGTATATAAATGTGTGTATGTGTATATATATATTGTTTGTTACAGCATTTTCTTGCATTAAAGAGACTAGACAGCGTGCTCCTTTCTAGCATCCTTCGCCACGCCCGCTGAACTGGCAGTGCTTCCGACCGTGCCTCGTTCTCACAGTCCTTCCCTTCCTCCTCCTCATCGCTCATTCCTACTGTACCTTGTTGGTTTGCCTGCAAGGTCTCAGCTGCTTCGCGGCTACGCAGCCTCGCCTGCTCAGCTGGCAGTTGGTCGATCGTGTGCCGTGCCACGCCATCGGCCTCTCGACTTATATTAGTAGAGATATTTCACTTTTGCAGTTTACAGCACATGTATCCCCGTGTGGCTAAAGAACATTCAATCACCTACTATATTGACCACATTGACTTGGTTTTGTTTGAGGCCTACTTCTGGCAGTCTGAAACAGAGATGGGGACTTGGACTTTAGTCACACTTAAGTCACACACACAGTGACTTGAGACTTGTCCTCAAAGACTTGAGATTTGGGACTTGTGAACAACCTTTATTTTTATTTTTTGCATTATGTGTGCATTAACATTATAAGGACATGTCTACTACTACTAATGTCAACTCATCAATGCTGATACTGTATGCTAATAAAGGAGTGAGGACATGCTCGCTCTGCAGTGTTCTGAGCAGACCAGATGGCATGCAGCAGATGATAGAACACTCAACCATAAGAGACTTGACTTGGACTTGCCCCTCGAAGACTTGACTTGCTCGAGTTCAAAGACTGGACTTGGACTTGCAAAAAAATATTTGTGAGCATCTCTGGTGTGAAAAAACACATACACCGACTAAAGCAAATAAGCAACCTATCGAGAGCACTTTTTCTATTGCCTTTTACTGCAAGTAATTGGAGCTGTTAAATGTAGTGGAAATGGAAATATTGTGCTAAAGTGAGACATCAAATGGCTGTTTGACCTGCAATTCCTTCGTTTGCAGTTCAAGTTTCATTTGAAGAGTTTTATTTCAACACAGAAAAGAAATGTGAAAAGCAATTTGCTTCTAGAGTCATTACAGGTGTCTGGTTGGCTTCTAGGGTCATTGTGTGAAGGAATCAGAAATAACATTCTTCTTGAACTGGGTGATGTTACAGCGTTACACAAACATATTTGCTATACTGGAACTGAAATAAGGAACCACTTGCTGTAACAGTTGGCCATTGTGCTGTCAGTTTTGCTTGTGACTGATCATTTTCAGTCCTAGCTGACAATAGTAGCATACCTCGATAATAATTCACGCAGCAGTATCCTTAATGGAATGGTCCAGAATCAGACATGGAGCAGAAAGTCTTGAGTGTATGTTGAATATTATGTTGAATAGCTTTCTTTGTGGCGTTGTTTGTGTCTGTGTGGTCGCTAACAAAACCACATGAAGCTCCAGGTTCACCACCGTGTCAGCTGGGTTAAGTGGAGCTGGGGGGAAAACATTACTTTGTCTAGATGTGTGTGTGTGTGCGCGCGCGCGTGTGTGTGAGAGAGAGAGAGAGAGAGAGAGAGAGAAAGAGAGACTGTGTTTCTGTTTCAGCATCCTAGTTTCTGTTCACAATAGACTGTGTGTTCCAGTGTGCAGGTCTGAATCCTGTGTGTGTTCATAAGCACTCTTCCCCCTGCTGTCCTGGAAGCCGCACGCTGAACTTGCATCATGAGACACTGCTGGCAGACAGCCTGGGACAGCAGCGCGCCATTATGCCGCACCCAGAGGTGTCAGCCGGCGAAGCCCAGCGACACAGCTCGACCCTGGGTCACAAAGGCTGGCCCCCCTCTCACTCTTCAACGGCCTGGAGGATCCAGCAAGACGAGAGTGTGTGTGAGAACGCGGGAGCACGCGTGTGCCAGCAAGATGCCAAGGTTATTCTAGAGTTGGAGGCAGTGTGTGTGGAGGATGGGCCAGAGGGGAAACAGCTGCCGTCAAGTTCACCACAAATCATGACTGTGGCACAGGGGACAGAGGAAATGGAATTTTTACAGACACACACACACGCACACACTTAATATTGTTCTTAATACACTGTCCATGACCTTGTCAGGATGTGAATCTTAGGACCGACACACACACACACACACACACACACACACACACACACACACACACACACACACACACACACACACACACACACACACACACACACACACACACACACACACACACACACACACACACACTCTCTGCTGTAGTCAGCACTTGTTCCCACCTCTCCTCTCTCTCCATCGTGTACAGTATGTGGTCACTGACTTGTTCACACACATTACTACTAGGCCACTGGGGAGCCATTCTGTTCAGATGTTAACTACATTTCAAAGGCTTTATTTACACTGGAGCCTGACTTGGTTCTAAAAGTTTGAGCCGAGCCTGAACCGAACCAAACCAAACCGAAAAGACTCCTGTTCCAAACCGAGCCAGAGCAGTAGCGCTTTCCCCGAGTCCAAACCTGACTAACCGCAGAGAGTTAGAACAATGGTGTGATGATGCAAAACAATATTTCTAACACCTGGCTTTGTCCAACAGGCTTGAGGCTCCACTCTGCTGTTTTATCTTGACACTCTCATAAATCAAATCAAACATCCTTAGCCCCGCCCATGGCATTTCCCTTGGCAACTTTCCAAAGTGCTGAACAGGGTTATCAAATCTGACGACGCTATGGAAAAATTACATTTGGCCTTGTGTTTCACTTCTGCATATCAATGCTGAATACTACAATATTGAATTGCCCGTCACTTTCAGTCAATGATGATTTAAACTCATTAAAGTTCCAGAGGCAACACGCATAAACACTATCCCGGATTTTTATTAACATGATTAAAATTGATTGCTATGAATAGCATGAGAGTGTGTGTGTCTGAAATGTACATTCACACTCTTTTAGATACTTGAATCATTCTGGTCCACATTCATGCAAAAAACAGGAAGCAGTGGCGCAGTGGTAGTGCTGTCACCTCACAGCAACAAGGTCCTGGGTTCGATTCCTGCGTGGGACGTTGTATGGGCGCTGAGGGTGTGTCCCCATCCCCATGTCCTCAGTGCCTACTGCCCAGGTGGGGTCGTCAAAAAGGGCCTTTCTGTGTGGAGTTTGCATGTTCTCCCCGTGCTCCCTGCCGGGTTCCCTCCAGAACCTCCCGTGCAAAAAACAAAAACAAAAAACAAACAGGAAGCTAAACATGACAAAAGTGGGAACAACACGCTAAGCCTTACTGGCGATAATAGCTGCCACAGAGCAATACCTTGCCAACTCCACATGCGCGCACGTCAGCAAAGTGGCAGCCGCTCATGATAGGAAATCCTAATTACAGTGACTTCCAATGCTTATTAAAACATCCTAATAACTGCTAAGAATTACACCATGCCAAGTCAGTGCATGCTGGGAGGCAGGTTGGAGCAATTACACAGCCAGCCAGTTAGGCCTTTAGGCCAGTCAGGATATACAGATACAGTATACAGTCAATGTTAACAGTCAGTGTATACAGATATAGTCAGTGTACAGATATACAGTCAATGTAACAGTCAGTGTATACAGATATACAGTCAATGTTACAGTCAGTGTATACAGATATACAGTCAATGTTACAGTTAGTGTATACAGATATACAGTCAGTGTATACAGATATACAGTCAATGTTACAGTCAGTGTATACAGATATACAGTCAATGTTACAGTCAGTGTATACAGATATGCAGTCAATGTAACAGTCAGTGTATAAAGATTGTAGAGTGTATACACGATTTTACAGTGCGTCAAACAGCACGTCAGTCAAAACACTCAGATGGCCAGTCAGTCAGAAAGTAAGTCAGGGTTAGTTGGTCAGTCATTCATCCAGAAAAGAGCAAGTCATAGTGTGTAACACTCACCCATATCATATACCCATACATGTACAGATGGCAATAGTCTCAGGTTGCTTCCATATTCATAAAGTCCTTCCACTCTCTTTGTCTTCTCCTATTTGACATCTTTGATCCAGACAACGAGAACAGTCCAGATATCTTGGATCCAGACATGATATGAACATGAAAAGCACCTCAGATCGCTCACACTTGATCCTGCGTTAGCCCTCCTAGGATGGAGGTTGCTCACTGCACCAAATGAGCTCAATCTTTAGCAGTAATGAAGTGGGTCCTGTAATGTGTCACAGCTCTGTGTGTGTTTATTTTGCTGTGTCCTCTGGAACATGTTCTTGTTTATGTCCAACAGGGTATGTAGATACAAACAAAAGATCAAACACATCCCTGCTACACTCCACACTCCACTCCACAGCATCCTGGAGTGCACAAAAATGAATCCTGATAGTGACTCAGGAAAACTTAATTACTGCCTCTCCCTCTCCCCATTGGCCGAGAGGTCTGGGATATGCTAATTATGCCTTGACTGATAAAAGGTTCCCTCGGCCTCTGACTCTCATTACTTGACTTCTCACTGCAGTTGAGTCAGGCAGAGAGGAGCATCCTGCACACCAGGCTGTGAATACATGATATGGCCTGGCAGTTCGGTGGCACTATGCCTCTAAAAACTTGGGGATGCAATCACTGTACCTTATCTTTGTTTCTTAATTGATAATTAGTCTGGCATTAATTTGGGGCCAGCATCTATCTCTTATCACAAAGGTACAACTTATCAGCTGCTTAAAAGCTGGCCTAAACTGGGTTGTGAATGTTAATGATTCACCTTGCTTAGTATGGGCGACGTCAGGGAAATAATTTCTCCTGACTCATATTTAATTAACCTCAGCAGATGCGTCGGGAACTTTTTGTGCCTAAAAATAAGTGCAGGCTTGACATTCTCAAAAGCATGAAATCTTTGGTGTAAACGTGTTTTGAAATAAATGTTTTAATGCAAAAAGATGTTATAAAACATAAATACAAAATGAGGGAAAACAATAAAAGCAATCATTGTTATCATAACAAGAAAATGAGATTTGTTTTTTTGATTTTTGGATATAAGCAGTTTTCAAAAATCGTGTCATGTTACACTATAAGACAGAGAGGTTATTTAGTTTGTTCCTTCAGTCACTGGTCTCTGTGCAGTGGAGAACCAGGAGTACCTGAATTCTCCAGAGGCTCTGGATAGTACCTTCAGCTATATAGGAACACTTGTGCAACTCATATACTGCAATAAACCAAGGAGCCTTACATACAGCGTGTTTGGATGAGTTTAACCATGCTATGCAATGTCACGTCGCTAAGCAGCTTATTTCTTATAGCTGTCTTTTTTTTTTATAACAAACCACCAAATTGCTCTTAAATACACAATTCCAGGGTAATACAAAATCGCCTCAGAGGAAAAACTATGACATGAGCTTGTACTTGCGATTCGGAATTTGGGAAAAATATGATCAAAATCATGCAGTGTGCTTCCTCCTTACAGTAGCATGGCAACAACACCCAAACAAGTGGTGGCTCTGGTATACCCACGACACATATGTGTATACATATATATATATATATATATATATATATATATATATATATATATATATATATATATATATATATAATATGTATATACTATATAATATGTATATACTTATATATTTCTATATTTTCATATATACTATAATGTGTGTATATGTATGTGTATATTATACACATGCATATATACACACACTGTATATATATGAAAATATAGAAATATGAAAACAACAGTTCAACAATTTAGAAAAGTTAGATATTATGTGGGTTGTGTATATCAGAGGAATAACAATAATACAAATACAACTTCATGGAAAGTTCACATGTCAACATATAGCTCAGCAAAGCCTCAGCAGCCGTTGAACCAGCATCTCGATAGACAAAGTTGAGAGGATTTGTTGGATCTGAGGATCTTCCACTAATGGTTTTTGGGGGAAATTGGCCTGTTGATCAACCCCTGTTCAGTGATGAGAACCCACATCAACACCAGTGTCCCCAGTAGAATCATTCACTCTGGTGCTCCTTGCTAACACTTGAGCATACACAATGTTGAGTGATAATAGGAAAGTACTAGCATTATTCAAAGTAAGAAAAGTAACGTTTTAGCAATATAAAAAAGTTGGTTTCACGATGTCATCAGTGTGTGTGTCTGTCGTGAGTGCCTGTCTGTCTCTTGTGTGTGTGTGTGTGTGTGCATCACTGATGATGTCACAATGCCTCTGACATCACTGATGATGTCACAACTTATGACATCACTGATGACATCATCACTCTGTATCTTGTGTGTGTGTTTGTGTGTGCCTGTTTGTCTCTTGTGTGTGTGTGTCATCACTGAACTATAGCCTTGTGTGTGTGTGAGTGATTAGTGACATCATCACTGAACTATAGCCTCGTGTGAGTGTATTTATGACATCACTGATGAGGTCATCAGTGGAATTTATGACATTACTGATGATGTCATCATCACGTATCCAGTCTCCCATTGCCCACCTTCACTTCCTATGGAAACAGTGAAAGTAGTTCCTGCAGGTTGAAAACAGTATTTTATGTTACGTATGATTTTTATTTTATATTTTGAGATCATACGAGGGCAGGCCCGGCTCCAGACCCAAGTTACAGAGGGGGCCTGCCTCTAGCTTGGGGGGGCCAAGCTACCCAAGGGGGGTCCGGGGGGATTCTCCCCCGGAAGAAGATTTTGTACATTTTAAAGTAAAATTCGTCAACCTGGTGCATTTGAGAGCAAAATGAAGAGGCTAAATCTGTGAAGAACTACACACATCTCTAATGTGTTGTGACTTCACAAATAATTAGGCCTAAACAATTAATATTAAGTGTATTTACACATTGTGCACAAATTGCATTCATTGTGACAAATTTACAGTAGTTAATATCCAGCCAGAATCATTGCAAATGGATGTTCAAAGTAACAGTTAGCAATAGCATTCAGTTAATCAATGCCTAATGACAGCCAGATTCCATGTTGAACTATAAAACAGAAAAACGGAAAAACGTTTTTAGCAAAAAAAAAAAAAAATTTTTTTTTTTTTTTTTGAATGGGGGGGCCAGTTTGTTGAATGGGGGGGCCCGGCCCGGTCAGGCCCGCCCCTAACGCCGGGCCTGTACGAGGGAGCTACTCTAACTCAGTCTGTGTCTGGAATGAATGATCTCCTGGGGACAGATGCATGATTTAGATGTCTATGTGCTGACTGCCAGGCCAATCTCCCAAAACTCAGTGTATTCCTTTAAGTTATTTTCAGTTAAACCTCGACAATTTGAAGTGTATTGGTTATTTTTCCTCCTTCCTCGCTTATCAACATTAAGAAGTTGAAGATTTCTGTAGTGGTGCTGACAAGTGATAAACGGCATGGAAAAGAAATAACACCTGACAATAATTCAAAATCACACAGATAGAAGCTCGAACCCTCCTCCTGCTGCCCTCTTCTCTCTTCCCTCCATCCCCTCATCCCTCCATCCCCTGCTCTGTTCTTTTTCCAATAGTCAGTGAATTTACTGGTTGAAGATGGGATTCCAAATTAAGCTGGACCATTTTTGGACCCTTGCATTCATTTTCTACCCTTACTACATTATTTCTCCCACCACTCCCATTCTTCTTTCACTTCTCCATTTGTCGAATATCCCTCTTTCCCTCTTCATTCTTTTTCTTTCCTTCCTCGCTTCTCTACTTCCTTCCTTTGTTCCTTTGTTCCTTCTCTTTCCTTGTCTCATTTTACTTCTTTCCTTCCTTATTTCCTCCCTCCCTCCCTCCCTCCCTAGTAAAAATCCAGATTTGCCAAAGAAATAAGCAAATGAGATTATTACATTTGACACCAACTGTATTTCACAATCTTCTGCATTGTTTCAGTCAAATGATAATGCACACAACAAAAATTATTCGTAATATTCACTTTTGTGGGATTTCATCCTTCTGTATCATTCATAAGAGTCTATTTGTCCTAATCCTAAAATTAATTTTTTTTTCACAGTTAATCCCCATTGAAATTAATAGTTAGTGCTGAGCTTTGTAGCGTGGAACAGATACATTTTAAGCTACAATCTAACTGCTGGCTGGTTACACTTAATTAGTGGTGTAGTAAGTGGTTGGGTGGATATATGGTGCAGGCATGCAGTGGAAAGAGCACTCTACAGCTGAATTCATGCTTCAACAGAACTCATGTGCACTTAGCCACACAGAGGCACCTACACCAGGTCACAGAACTACTAAATTACATACCACGGACAGCGCAGAAAAACAAGTGGTTGAGTGAAAGTGAGCTGTATAGGTCAGCTACTAGCAAAAACTGATGCCTAAAAGAAGCATGTTGTGCCTTGTTCCCCCAAACCATGTGGGGGCGTCTGCGAGGCATAAAGAAAGCGTTAATCTGCTTCAGCACATTAAGTGTGGAAATAGTAAAAGATGGAGATGTGACACAATAGTCCTTCATAGTGATTTTCACTAATGACATGATTTATGTTTCATAAAGCAAATCAAAGTTGCAGTTAAAGGATCATTCCAGCATAATTGAAGTCTTTGCTCATGTGAATGAATGTGATTACTTTAAGATTGTTTTCCAGTGTTACGTGATCGGAGCCATTGTTCCTATTTCTTTTTTTCCTTTTATTTTGAAAAGTAAATATTTTGAAAGAAATATGTTTAAATGTTATGGGTTACTACTACCAAGAAGGCAGTAATGTAAAGCCATAAATGCATAAAATGGCGGGTCCTAACATAATGTGGATGTTAGCTATTGGTTAAAAGTTTCATTTTGGAGAGGAAAACTGAAATCAGACACATAGTGACCCAGTATCTGGTGTTTTCTAGTTTCCAGGCAGAGACAGGAAATAAGGTGACCACTCTTGTCTTGGCTCTCACGGTGTTTGGGAACAACGCACAGCCATTAGAGTGAACAAAACAGAAAAACATCTTTCAAAATGTAAAAGTGGAGCCTGATCTTAGCGTTCTGATGCAGCTTTGCAAAACCCTTGTTGGCTTCTCATTCATAGTGATGGCTTATCTTTACCAACTGACTATCTGGAGTTGTTTTCTGCTGTGTTACTGCCACTTTACAACATTAAGTGAATGAAAAACAAAATATTGGCAAAAACCTCTGGAATGGTCCTTTAAACACAGGCTGACTACATGGATTAAGTAGAGTTGCCTATAAATATGTAGCCCAAGGAACTCTTCTTGCATTCAAGATGTAATTTTAAACAACGAGACCCTTAAAAGTTAAGCTTTACAGTTGTGATTTTGTTGTATTCTGTAATGAATATAAATTTGAAAATAAGAATGACTTGTGAACTAGAATGCGGCTTGAAATGTTGGGGTCCAGGAATAGTTTTAAACAATCATTGTCTGATGTGCTGCCCTGCACGTTTTTTTTAAATCAGATCTCTATTGAGTGGAATATTTTGGATAAAGATGAAAATAGTAATAATAATCATATACTCACTAAAAGAGACAGAAATCATAGTTACCTATACAGTAGAAAGATAATGTATCGTACAGTGCTATACTGTGCCAAAAGGGTTATTCAATCATACAAAAGTTTACATAATTCATTCATAAAACAATATGTGATGCATCAGACTAAGAATAAGGACAAAATTGGCCATTTCATTAAAACTGGCATAGTGGCACTCTCCCTGTTTAGCAAATGGAGGCAACAGGCCCCATTTGTCAATTTATGTGTCAAAAAACAACAACATATAAGATGCGGAAATGCATGGACCAAAACATGGTCCATGCCTAACCCAATGAATGAAATGCAAGCTAAATATGAATACTGTATGTGTATAAAAGGCTAGGTATTATCTAATGAATATTAAAACGTTTTTCATTGCATGGTTTTGAGGTTTTCATCTTCAGAAAAAATATTTGCACGTATGTTTTCTGTGCCTGAAATATGAGGACCGATGTAGTGATCATAATGGTCTATACAACAGGTAGTGTTGTACTGAAATACTGTAAAAATAGCTAGGGACTGATTCAGTCAGCATTTGCAGGAAGAAAATATTTTTGTTTTATTTTTTTCCTTTACGATTTTTCTTCTTCTTTAAGATGTTTTTAATGCCACTTCGGCTTCACTTGACAGAAAACGTACCAAAAACGAGCACATTATTTAATATAACTGCTGCCAAAACATTTTTGCACCATCTACCAAAACCACAGTAGACTGTTGATCCAACACAGATGGATATACCATCAAGTTAATGCTGTTTGTACAGTCATGGTTCTGCAGCCAGTACTAATAGAGCACATAACCACATCATTAAGCTAATGTGTTGCCGTTAACACAATTTGGGACCTCAGGAATGTTTCAACTTTGACATCCTTTTCATCTAAATTCAGCCTCAGTGAAGCAGACTCAAAGCTCTACAGTTTGCTTTACTCTGTCAAAAGTGCTCATATATTGAACAGCTCTGTGTCTATGTGCATTGCCACACAGCTCAGATGAACATGATTCATGATTTACAGTGGTAACTAGGACAGAGGTCCACCATCCTGCATTTATTCTTCAGGATATTTCAATCTTTTTCTTTTTTGTTGAAGATTAAGCTTGGCAGCAGTGGATCCACCATGTGAAGATGAAGCTTGGCAGCAGTGGATCCACCATGTGAAGATGAAGCTTGGCAGCAGTGGATCCACCATGTGAAGATGAAGCTTTGCAGCAGTGGATCCACCATGTGAAGATGAAGCTTGGCAGCAGCAGATCCACCATGTGAAGATGAAGCTTGGCAGCAGTGGATCCACCATGTGAAGATGAAGCTTGGCAGCAGTGGATCCACCATGTGAAGATGAAGCTTGGCAGAAGTGGATCCACCATGTGAAGATGAAGCTTGGCAGCAGTGGATCCACCATGTGAAGATGAAGCTTGGCAGCGGGGTATCCACCATGTGAAGATGAAGCTTGGCAGCAGTGGATCCACCATGTTAAGATGAAGCTTGGCAGCAGCAGATCCACCATGTGAAGATGAAGCTTGGCAGCAGTGGATCCACCATGTGAAGATGAAGCTTGGCAGCAGATCCACCATGTGAAGATGAAGCTTGGCAGCAGCAGATCCACCATGTGAAGATGAAGCTTGGCAGAAGTGGATCCACCATGTGAAGATGAAGCTTGGCAGCAGTGGATCCACCATGTAAACATGTGGAACTTCTATGTTAATTTTGGCATTGCAGCTGTATGGCACTTTTAATTGTACTGTCAGAACTATACAGTCCTCATTCCCACCCAACCTGGGTCAAATTAATAAATGGATCCAATTACTGTTTTGGCTAGAACTGATCCTTGTTGGAGACATTTTAGCCAATCAGACTGTGGCAAAAGAAAAAGAAAAAAAATATATATATATACATTATATATACAGTATATATATATATATATATATATATATATATATATATATATATATATATATATATATATATATATATATATATAATTTTATATTCCAGGCAGACTAAAGCAAATGCTCAAAGAATTAAAATGATTTCAGACAAGAAGAGCCATTCATTTTATCCATTTCAATGGTGTACCTCTGGACAGAAGCTAACCAAAACAAAGCAGGTGTGCTTCTTCTACACAGCTGCAGTTGCAGTCATGGGGTTCTTCTGTCTCGGGCTGGGCTGTTGTTGGTGTCTTCCTCCCTCTCCCATATAGCCATACTGCTCTGGACTGGCATCTCCCAGGTGCCTGGAACCAATTGCTCTGATTTATCATAGTGTTGGGCAGGTAAGTGGTTGCATCACTCCTGTGGTCTTACCTAAAGCTTATTCCAAAATGCTTTATATCACAAGGAGACATATGCTGCAATTTATATCTTTAAAATCTGTATACAATTTTTTTAAATAATTGCATTTCCCCCCAATGTTAACTGACCCCAAATCATTGTGATTGTGATCCAGGGTTAGGGTTAGTTAGGAAGGGGCCCACCACCAAGTTAATCGTTCATTAGGACTTGTGCCTGAACTGCACAACATGTGTAACATTTGTATATCTGAACTTGGTGGAGCCCAGTTGCAGAATTTTAAGCTACTACACCAGTTGCATTACTACTCCACAGAATGATCGCTTTGCTTATTTTTCCATGAACAACTTAAGTTGTTATATGTTGTTATATCTAGCAATACTAGTGTATCTAGTCGAGATCTAGTGTCTCTAGTATCTATTGTCCAGAGTTTCGATAGCATTGTTGGTTTCTAAGAGTTTTGCAGTGGAGCGGTCTTTGTTTCTCTGCTATGCCTGATATCTCTTCTAAATGACTCATTTCATTCCCTCAGATTTGATCTGAGCTCTTCATAATCCCCCACTCAAATCGCCCCTACCTGTAACCCCCTCCACCCCCAGCTCCACGGGTCATAGTGTCGTACCGCGGCCCACGGAGCGGAGGGGTCGGGGACGGGGGAACGTCCTGCCGCAGCGGGCCTCTCTGCTGCGGCTGGGGCTGATGGTGAGGGCTAGGAGCAGAAAACAAGGAGCGGTCAAGCATCATCATATATGAGAAGGTTGTGTCAATCAGTGTTTCATAAATACTAGGAGCAGAAAACCTAGGGAGGGCAAGCAGCATAACAATAGGAACATTATGGTGAGCGAAAGGAGTGCCATGACACTAGCATCAGAAAACTAGGACAAGTCAAGCAGTGTCATTACTACTAGCATCAGAAAACTAGGACAAGTCAAGCAGTGTCATTACTACTAGCATCAGAAAACTAGGACAAGTCAAGCAGTGTCATTACTACTAGGAGCAGAAAGTGAGGAGGGGTTAACCAGTGTTACAGTAGCAGTGTCATTACTACTAGGAGCAGAAAGTGAGGACAAGTCAAGCAGTGTCATTACTACTAGGAGCAGAAAGTGAGGACAAGTCAAGCAGTGTCATTACTACTAGGAGCAGAAAGTGAGGAGGGGTTAACCAGTGTTACAGTATAATGGCTGTCTCTCTCCATAATGTGTCAACAGATGATGTGTGAGATTAGCATTGGGAATTCAAGCTAGCAGTTGATAATCAGGTGTCATGTTTTGTCTACACACCAACTGATATTGGGTTTCACTCCAAAATTAAATACCCACCATTTGGCTGGGCAATCTGGCCAATTATAAAGCCCATAATCAGTTAAAGCTATGAGTCATGTTATTACAATATTATTAAAGATTCAAACCAGATTAAAATGATGGGTTTTTGAAAAACGGAATGCATTTCAGGAAGCAGAATTTTCCTAAATGAGAAATGCAGCATTTTGGAATGAGGCATTACTTTTCAGATCAGGCTCAAGCCTGATCCCATGTTAGAAGATGACTTCGGTGTAAAGCACTAAGAACTGTGGGTCACGTTCCATGATACCTGCTTCAATTACCTTGGGTGGGGGTAATACCCAGGGTCGACGCCCCTAAGGTCTCCGGCCCGTGGGTATGGCTGTGTGGGAGAGTAGCTGGCGTAAGAGGGCCCAGCCTGGGAGCTGGGGTTGGGGTAGGATGGGGACTGGGGGTATGTCTGTGAGGACTGGGGGGGTCCGGGGTAATGACCTGACCAGGGCTGCATGGGGTACTCAGCTGGCTCCAATGGACCACGCCTGGAGAGGAGAGAGCAGCACAATAATGAGACAGGTCAATAGACCATGCCTTAAATAGGTGAGAATACACAACTGATGCAGTGTGACAAGTGAGTTCCCTATATGTGAAAAGAAAATACCAAAAGAAGGACAGGCAAGAAAAACAAGTATTTGTTGATACTTGATAAAAATGAAAATACTAGTAGTAGTTTTGCAGCTACACAACTAATAAATCATTGGAAGCCAGTCCATTCATTTAATTTAGAACTGCAGGTCAGTGAAAAGCACACCATTTACTTTCAAAACTGGTTTAAAAACTTTGTAGCTGCAATAAAGTAGTACAGAGATGAGATCAGAGCCTGAGGCTGTCACATCACCCACAATCAAATACAAAGTAGCAATGTGAACAACACCCTTCCGTTTATGTTCGCTGAGCGTATCCAATGACTGAAGAAGATGAGGGAAAGTGAGCTTAAAATAAGTTAAAAAAGGATGACACAATATCAAACACAACTCTATTTGTTATTGCACAAGTCATTATTAATAACATGTTTCTTGTAATGTTGATGATACGGGAATTTAAGCCAATTTTATTGCCACACTTATTGTCAGCTGCAAGGGTAATATGTGTCAACTAAATGACAGCTAAAATATTTGCAAAAACTATAAGTTTTGGATTGAACAAGAGAGAGACAGAGAGGAGCACAAGCAGCCAACTGCTGATCCCAGCCAAAGATCACATCGCAACACAATATAAGTGACAGTTTTAAGTAGGGCTCAGTTAATGCACACACACACACACACACACACACACACACACACACACACACACACACACACACACACACACACACACACACACACACACACACACACACACACACACACACACACACACACACACACACACACACACACACAGCTGTGGTAATACAGTCCAGTCCTGTTAAAAGATATCGATGTCTTGCCCCCAGTGGAAAGCAAGTACACAAACATGTGTCATCCACATAGCTGACATTATGAGGCTTTACATGTCTTTTTCTCTTTCTCTCTCTATTTGTCTCCCTTTCTTACTCCACCTGCCTCAACCTGTCTGCCACACTTGCCTTCTCTCTATTCCATCTCTCCAATTTAACTTTTTCAGATTTCGCTACTGTCTCAATTATCCTCTCCATTTTAGTGCGTGTGCATATTCATGTGTGTGTGTGTGTGTGTGTGCGTGTGTGTTCACAACAGTCCAAACCAAAAAATCGTGCTCTATTTGCATTGAATCTAGATTGACTCAAATGTTGGCCTTGACACACTCATAAATTATGTGTGCATCTAAGTGTGCACTTGTGTGCATGTGCGGTCAGGGCAGAGTCATGTTACCCTTGCTGAGTGTCAAAAACACACTTATCATCGATATGTGGAGCTGAGTGGGTGGGACTCCACAGCTGCCAACCAATCACGGGGCGAACAGGGGCGCTGTTGCCTGGAGAGAAGCTGATGTGCACGCAACCACGGAGACAGGTGGACGGACTCACATATGTCTGGGTATGGTTATGTAAATAGATGGTTGCACATACACACACGCACGCGCACACACACACAGCCAGGCAGAAACACATGCACACATTGCTGGTGGTCTCCGTGCAGACGCCTGTGTGTGTCAATTTGGGTGGTCAGCAGTGGAAAGTGTCTAACTAACTACATGCCCATCATGTTTGAGATATCTGCCCCTGCCCCTCCCAGCTCCATATCCGCTGTGTGCATGGTGTGTGTGTGCATGCGTGTGTGTGTGCTGTGCATGCATGTGTGTGTACTGCCTTTCTTCAACCTACAACTCTTAGTGGAGCAGATTAAATGCATTTTAAATGTAAAATAAATGTTTATTTATTATTGTATTATTATTTTTCATATTAGTTAGGAGTATTTGTGCCAATTTTGGTGCTTCTTTCCAGATGAGATTTTTTTTTAATGTAATCTGCTCCACTATCTGGGGAAAAACTCTGGAAATGACCCCGGGTCTCTGCGGTGGTAGGCGAGTGCTTTTATCTCTATGGGGCGTAAGCACTCGCCTACAGTACCACCGCAGAGACCCGGGTTCAATCCCAGATCTCTACCTCCATCTCTACAGCCCCTCTCCATTTCCCCCCTCATATCAGGATCTGGAGCTACAGTAGACGAGGTGTAGCGTCTTATTCTCCTGACTCATCATTTTGCAGTGGTCTCTTCATTTGTTTTCCACAGCTCTACGAGTCCGCCTGTCTTTGGTTCTGTACTTATTGTAAGTCCAGTAACTTAGGGTAAGAGCATCAGCTACATATCGCAAATGTCCGTCTTCCAAAGTCTGTTTGTCTGTCTCTGTGTCAGGCCTGAATGCCTGTCCATGAGCCTGCCTGCCTCTGTGCTCTGTTTTGGTCATACTGTAGGTTTTATTAGTGATCTGTAAGACTCGTCTGCTCTCCTATCGCTCTGTCAATCTTGTCACTCAGCGTTTGGCTCCTGGCCTTGATACTGTCACCAGAGCAGAGATAAGAGCAGCGGAGAAGTGACGGGCGAGTGAAGAAGGCGAGAGAGTGAGAGTGAGAGAGACAGAGAGACAGAGAGAGAGGGAGGAGAGGGAAGGAATTGCAATTCCTCAAATGGCCACTTGAGACTGGCTGCAAGAGCGAGTCAATCTCCATTCACTCCCATGTTAAAATGCCCGTCTTTACAGCGTAAATAAACATACTTACAGCCTGGTAAAAAAGG
>NC_139627.1:28471451-28483951 GCF_964638095.1 Poromitra crassiceps | reverse complement strand
GGTCTCTGTTATCAGAGAGACATGCCTCTGTGAGGGAGACAGGCCTCTGTTATCAGAGAGACAGGTGTCTATCAGGGAGACAGGTCTCTGTTATCAGAGAGACAGGTCTCTGTTATCAGAGAGACAGGTCTCTGTTATCAGAGAGACAGGTCTCTGTTATCAGGGAGACAGGCCTCTGTTATCAGAGAGACAGGTCTCTGTTATCAGAGAGACAGGTCTCTGTTATCAGAGAGACAGGTGTCTATCAGAGAGACAGGTCTCTGTTATCAGAGAGACAGGTGTCTATCAGGGAGACAGGTCTCTGTTATCAGAGAGACAGGTGTCTATCAGGGAGACAGGCCTCTGTTATCAGAGAGACAGGTCTCTGTTATCAGAGAGACATGTCTCTGTTATCAGAGAGACAGGTCTCTGTTATCAGAGAGACAGGTCTCTGTTATCAGAGAGACAGGTGTCTATCAGGGAGACAGGTCTCTGTTATCAGAGAGACAGGTGTCTATCAGGGAGACAGGCCTCTGTTATCAGAGAGACAGGTGTCTATCAGGGAGACAGGCCTCTGTTATCAGAGAGACAGGTGTCTATCAGGGAGACAGGCCTCTGTTATCAGAGAGACAGGTGTCTATCAGAGAGACATGTCTCTGTTATCAGAGAGACAGGTCTCTGTTATCAGAGAGACAGGTCTCTGTTATCAGAGAGACAGGTGTCTATCAGGGAGACAGGTCTCTGTTATCAGAGAGACAGGTGTCTATCAGGGAGACAGGCCTCTGTTATCAGAGAGACAGGTGTCTATCAGGGAGACAGGCCTCTGTTATCAGAGAGACAGGTGTCTATCAGGGAGACAGGTCTCTGTTATCAGAGAGACAGGTGTCTATCAGGGAGACAGGCCTCTGTTATCAGAGAGACAGGTGTCTATCAGGGAGACAGGTCTCTGTTATCAGACAGACAGGTCTCTGTTATCAGAGAGACAGGTCTCTGTTATCAGAGAGACCTGTCAGAGAGACATGTCTCTGTTATCAGAGAGACAGGTCTCTGTTATCAGAGAGACATGTCTCTGTTATCAGAGAGACATGTCTCTGTTATCAGAGAGACAGGTCTCTGTTATCAGAGAGACAGGTCTCTGTTATCAGAGAGACAGGTGTCTATCAGGGAGACAGGCCTCTGTTATCAGAGAGACAGGTGTCTATCAGGGAGACAGGTCTCTGTTATCAGAGAGACAGGTGTCTATCAGGGAGACAGGCCTCTGTTATCAGAGAGACAGGTGTCTATCAGGGAGACAGGTCTCTGTTATCAGACAGACAGGTCTCTGTTATCAGAGAGACAGGTCTCTGTTATCAGAGAGACAGGTGTCTATCAGGGAGACAGGTCTCTGTTATCAGAGAGACAGGTCTCTGTTATCAGAGAGACAGGTGTCTATCAGGGAGACAGGCCTCTGTTATCAGAGAGACAGGTGTCTATCAGGGAGACAGGTCTCTGTTATCAGAGAGACAGGTCTCTGTTATCAGAGAGACAGGTGTCTATCAGGGAGACAGGTCTCTGTTATCAGAGAGACAGGTCTCTGTTATCAGAGAGACAGGTCTCTGTTATCAGAGAGACAGGTGTCTATCAGGGAGACAGGTCTCTGTTATCAGAGAGACAGGTGTCTATCAGGGAGACAGGTCTCTGTTATCAGAGAGACAGGTCTCTGTTATCAGAGAGACAGGTGTCTATCAGGGAGACAGGTCTCTGTTATCAGAGAGACAGGTCTCTGTTATCAGAGAGACAGGTGTCTATCAGGGAGACAGGCCTCTGTTATCAGGGAGACAGGTCTCTGTTATCAGAGAGACAGGTCTCTGTTATCAGAGAGACAGGTGTCTATCAGGGAGACAGGTCTCTGTTATCAGAGAGACAGGTGTCTATCAGGGAGACAGGCCTCTGTTATCAGGGAGACAGGTCTCTGTTATCAGAGAGACAGGTCTCTGTTATCAGAGAGACAGGTGTCTATCAGGGAGACAGGCCTCTGTTAACAGGGAGGAAGATCAGACCTGGGTCTTGTGTTGGGATATTTGTTTGGCATACCGAATGGGTGGAGTTTAGTGCGTCATGACCCCCCCCTCTCTCGCATCCCCCCCCGCACCCCTCCATTTTCTCCCCAATTGTAATTGCCCAATTTCTCCTGCTGTCCTGGTCATTGCTCCACCCCAACTGCTGATCTGGGGAGAATTGAATAGCACATGCTTCCTCCAATACATGTGCAGTCGCCAGCCGCTTCTTTTGACAAGATAGCGAGGAGTTTCACCGGCAGGAAGTAGCACGTGGGAGGATCACGCTATGCCCCCAGTTCCCCTCCCCACAAACAAGCACCCCGACCGACCAGAGGAGGCGCTAGTGCAGCGACCGGGACACATACCCTTACATTGCATTGTTCTATGTGGCAAGCCCCAATCATTTGATACTTCAAAAGTAAAAACAGGCTGTAACCACTTGTCTGGACAGCTTCTGTGAAACAGTGGAGCATTTTCCATATTGACACATACACAGGTCCTAATCACACCATGCCCCGTGTGTTTTGCTGCATCTGGATTCTTTGTTGTTTGAACACCCTGAGGAAAGCAGAAGCAGAAACACGTAGGTGTGTGTTTTTATCTTCTTAGCACGCAGAAATCAAACAGCTTTGAAATGTTACTCACAGTTGTGTCTGGAACTGAATTCATAGTCGGCACACTACAGAAGTATATTTTAGACAGTTTCTCTGAATCCATGAGCAGCTGTGAAGTTGGATGATATCCTGATGCAGTTCTTCCGCAAGCCCTAACACTTACAGTGTTTGAGATTTTTTTTATCCATGTCTGATGGGAAGCGCCAACAGTGCAAAGTGTCCTGGCCTACAGTACATGTCATCTAATTGACAGAACTAATTAGCAACTGCATGTTGGATGAGATAACGAGTACGAGAAGTACCAGAACCACTTAATGCCCTGCTGTACTCACCATGATATATTAAATATAACCACATAGGTTAATTAGGTTGTTAATTAAGCGAATTACTGCATTAATTAGCAAATACTTCTATGTCAACATACATGTCTTTATATAATGCATGTTAATAGGAACTTGAAACAGTAAGGAATTATATTGTTTCATGGAAATTAGTTTTTCCTCATTAATATGCAGACTCATGCAGCAAGGTGATCCAAAATGTAATCACATCATCAAAACCAGATCATCTTCTCTATAGGGGCATGGAAGTTCCTATGCTGTATTGCTTTTGAGTTATGTGTTCACAAGAATCTGTACACACACACACGCACACACGCACACACACACACGCACACACACACACACACGCATTATGTACTGTATATGCACACGCATACACACACACATAATATATATATATATATATATATATATATATATATATATATATATATATATATATATATATATATATATATATATATACAGCATGACCATATATACAGCACGACCACTACAGCACTGCTGTATACCATGTATCATGATGGTGGCACATGAGGTGCATGTGTAACAAAATACATACAATTAAAATAACACACTCAGAAGTCAGGAAAGATTCCCAAGCAAATGATAGTATGTTAACCAGGGTAGACCAACAGGGAAGTCAGAGTGATTAGCAGTTGTTTGACCAAACTAACCCAAACTAAGCTGCTCTAGACTGTAATGAAATGTGGGACTGTATAAAGTAGGGAAAATAAACTCTTAAGAGAACAGAGCACAGCCTTTAAGAGTGAAGCCTAAGGCAGCAGAGAGACGCATACTGTTTTATTAGGAGGTAAAGAAGCCTACTAAGACACTAAGCTGTTTTCCTACTTATGGTAAAGTGGTTAAGTAGAGAGAGAGAGAGAGAGAGAGAGAGAGAGAGAGAGAGAGAGAGAGAGAGAGAGTGTGTGTGTGTGTGTGTGTGTGTGTGTGTGTGTGTGTGTGTGGTGTGTGTGTGTGTGTGTGTGTGTGTGTGTGTGTGTGTGTGTGTGTGTGTGTGTGTGTGTGTGTGTCAGAGACAGGGTGCTGTTGGTTCAGCTGTCAATGCAGTTTGTGTGTCTATTAGAGAGCCCTCAACCTCTCTTGACTCCCGACCCTAGAAGTCACATGACCCTCTGTCAGTTCCCACCAAACACTTCAAGATAGGGTCAAAGACTAAGCAAGGGTATTGCCAAGGAGGATTAGGACCATACCATACCAAATACATAGACATAACATGAACTCTCAATACCATTTGGTAAAGTTAACCACAATTTGGTAGGGGGCAGGGCCATTGGTTGTTCTGCTACTCCAGATTTCAGTGTTAGCCCTTGTTCACACAGGACGCCGAACGTAAGTAGAACTGAAGCTTGAAGCAGGCACAAGCTGAACGGACGCCTAACCGTTCACACAATAAGCCTTCTCTTTTCCTCTCAGCGCCTACTCGGCACACCTTGAACCCGCCCACCACTCCCATTGACTTCATGCCTGGCTTGACGCGTCACGCTTGGAAAATAGGCGTGAATCCCGAACGATCGCTTGAGCAAGGCGTGAGCGTGGCTTTGGCGTGGCTTCAGTGTGACACGCGCGCGGGTGGTGTGAACCACTTTGCCCGTTAACAAGGACGCCTAAATGAAACTTGTGGGTTCAGCATAGGTTGAGCTTAGGTTGAGCGTTGCTTCGGCATCCTGTGTGAACGGGGTCTAAGTGTGTTAACACAGTTTGCATGTTAACTCTACAATCCATTTTAATGGATGTTTAATACCAGCTAAATGTCAGAGTTTTTGTGGTTCTAGCCATGGGGACGTTATATTATATATATACAATATATTTTCCGCAGTGGGAAGTGGTACTTGGGATATTTGATTTGGTAGAGGTACATGGTCTGAAAAGTCTCCATAGGCATGCATACAGGTGAGGAAAAAGAAATGTAAAAGATGACATGAGAAAATCCTGGGCTTTCAAAACTGTCAAATAAAGAAAGAAAACAGTAGAGAAGCAGTAGAAACTTGGCACATGTAGTACAGCCTGGCCAAACTAGACACTTTCTATCAAGGATTTCTATCAAGCGCACAGGGAAGGACGGTATCAAGCCGAGTCTTTTACAGTCTGGAGAATTACTCTTAGCCAGTAATGCAATTGAGCAATCTCTGCCTGTTTATTTTTTATTTTATTTTTTTAATATTTTTTTCCAGATTTTTTTATCCCCCATTAGTGCTAATTTTAATTTATTTATCCTGGTTGCTGCCGATCTGGGGAGAGCCGAAACTGGCTCCATGCTTCCTCCGAGACATGGGCAGTTAGCCAGACGCTTCTTTTCACCTGACAGGGGAAGCTTCACCGGTAGGACATAGCACGTGGGAGGATCACGCTATTCCAACGAGTTCCCCTCCCTCCGAACAGGTGACCATAACGACCAGAGGAGACACCACATCAGCAACCAGGATATTGCATGTTTTTTGTGTGGGGTTCCTATTATGAAGGAAATCCCCAGGGGGCACGGGGAGAACATGCAAACTCCACACAGAAAGGCCCTTTTGACGACCCCACCCGGGCGGTGGGCACTCGAGGACATGCGGACGGGCACACATTCCTTCAGCGCTCACAGCGTCCCAGGTGGGAATCGAACCCAGGACCTTCTAGCTGTGAGGCGACAGCACTTACCACTGCACCACCATGCCCCCCTCTCTGCCTGTTTATGTCTGTATCACTCCCCATAATGAGTACACCAAATGTCACAGTTTGTATTCAAATCATGTAGCAATTGGTCAAACCTTTGAACAAAATAGATTTGAGGAAATGATAGATGGGTCCTTGTCACACCTCATTCTGAATGAGTTGTGGTTTAGTACACAGCAGCTATGAAAGAGAAAGCTGAATACAAAGCACATCACAAAGGGATTTACAAGCGGTTTAGAGCATGGGGAAAATGAAGATGGGAGGCTATTCCATTGAGGATTGTATTAACAACCAGGTTGAAAATGTGACCCCTTGTTTCTCGACCTGACTGCTGATTTTGTTTCGATGTGTCAAATACATATGTAATTACCCAGAAGTCCACACCGGGGTCAAACTAGTGTCAAGACGGATGACCAACAAGAGGTTTACAGGCAAAGAACAGAACGCCTACAGGATATCAAAATCTCCATCTGTATTCCTATGAAACAACCACAGAGCAAAGGACAGTTAGGAGAGAGGAATGTAAAAAGGACAAGACGTTAGAGTAAACAGAAGAAAAAGAGGTGTGACTCCACTGCTTTTAAAACCCAGAAAACCTCCTATGGCTTTAGCAAGTTATCTTAATAAGCAATGGTGACTTGCATCTGCATCCCGTCATGTTGCTTGTTTGTTTTCATCAGTTTGTGTGAACGGCTGAATCGTGCGTCGCCTTTGCTCCAGCAAGGGATTGTGGGCTGGTGTTATCTTCCTTCCTTTCGTAAAGGTGCAACCTATAGAGCTCAACAAAAAATAACAAGCGGGGAAAAAAATATAATTTCAGATTTTTCCGCTTATTTTTATTTTTTTGTTTTTGCTCCAACTGAAATGTTTTATGGTCACTCAAGATTCAGTAGATCACGGGTTGGTTCCAGCCGTAAAACTGGTGATATAAGGATTTTCTGAAATGTCTATGGAGAAAATGAATGGGGAACTCTCTTCCGCGGCTGGAAACGTCATGGAAAGTCACGTGACTGTTGAGCTCTATGCTAAAGGAACTTTTCCTTAGCATTTCAAGCGAGCTCTTATCTTAGGTGCTTCCAGGTGATTTCACTCAGTTAGGAACATTCCTAAGTCAGTTAAGTCAGTTAGGAACCATCCTAAGTCAGTTAAGTCAGTTAGGAACCTTCCTAAGTCAGTTAAGTCAGTTAGGAACCTTCCTAAGCAGTTAGGAACCTTCCTAAGCAAAAACACAAGGCCAATGCAGCCAGAGTCTTGGAGGAGGAGAGAAGGGAGTGAGAGGAGGAGAGAGCCTAGAGGGACACGTCTCAGGGAGCTGTGAGGAGAAAAGCAGTAGAGGAGGAGGAAGAAAGGAGCTAAACATGACGAGGTGAGGGAGAAGAAGGGAGAAGAGGAGAAGGAGAAAAAGGCACAGAAACAAAAGTGTTGCCCTCGAGAGAACTGGCATGCTGAAGGTCAGCATCTGCTGAGAATAATGGGCCCTACTTTAGAAGAACACACACACACAAACACACACACACACACACACGCACACACACACACACACACACACACACACACACACACACACACACACGCTTGATCATACAGTTCACGTTTGAAACTAAACACATTCAGGGGCTCCTATCTGTCTTTGTCAATAAAGTTCTGTCAAATATGATTAATCCACATGGATATCATGAATTACAAATTGACCAGTCCAGGAAACTAACATGATTACATTCCCCTGTGTGTGTGTGTGTGTGTGTGTGTGTGTGTGTGTGTGTGTGTGTGTGTGTGTGTGTGTGCAGCTGCGTATTGCTGTGGGTGGTAGAGTACAGAGAGAGCTGAAGTGTGAGATAGAGAGAGAGAGACAGAGAGAGAGAGAGAGGGAATGAGATGCGGTCACCATAAGGGGAAGATAGGAAGACAGTAGAGAGCAAATGAAAGAGCGAGATGACAAGAGAGTAAAGTGCAGTGAGAACAGGAAGTAAATAGTAGGAGTAAAAAGAGCTTTTAGCAGAGACTTGTGGGAGAGGGGAAAGTAGTGTGAATGAGATGAGGAGCGGGGAAAAGGGCAAACTGCAAAGAGAAGAAACTATAAGAGAAAGATCTGAGAGAAGAAACAGCCAGAAAGAGAGAGATGGAGAATAAGATGGGTGAACGTAGACGAGGGAAGGGGAGAAGGCCATTACAGGAGAGAGAGGGAGAGAGAGGGAGAGAGAGAGGAAGAAGTGGAGATAGAGAGAGGGAGAGGGAGAGGAAGAGGGAGAGAGAGAGAGAGAAAGAGAGAGGGACTGAGGGCCTTCCAGATGGTAGGAACTGTTGCCTCGGTAACATAGAGGGCAGAACAATGGGGATTTGGAGTGGTGGTTTGCATCCCATAATGGCGGTGCCATTTGTAAATTGAGTGATAAACTATAGACAGAAATCAAAGGGACTGCTAATTTAGTCAAGGCAGCTCCTTTGTCCATGTCTCTCTCATCCTCTCTCTCATCTTCCCTGTCACTCTCAGCTGTACACCAACTAATACTGTATGGCAGAGACCCTGGATAAATCATCTTGAAATTGTCAAACGACATGTGATCAACTATATTCCCTGGGTGATAAATGATAATTTAGTTGGCAGAATTCCTCTAGAAACTATATTCGCAAGCTGATAAGTAAACGCAGTTCAAGAAGGAAATGATTACCTCGCTGGGTAGGGGTGTCACAATATATCGTCCCACGAAATTTCGCGATAGTAAAACGTCACGATATGTATCGTTGAGATGAAATATCATATCGCAAAAAAAAAAAAAAAAAAAAAAAAAAAAAAAAAAAAAATTTAAATACCGGTAGACTAAGAAACGTCTTTGTTTGTTGAAGTTCAATGTGTGGAAAGTAGTTCAGTTGAACAAGTCTCTGAAGAGACACATGAGAAGTTATACAGGAGAGAAACCATTCAATTGAGTTTCTGGCAAAACTGTTTACTTGACAGGAAAAACTGAAGATGCATAAAAAATAGATTAAGAAAAGTCTTGTTGTTTGAGTTTGAAGAAAAACTGAAGATGCATAATGAGAATTTATACTGCTGAGAAACCTTTTAGTTCAAAGTAAATCTAAGTGACGGTGTAACTCATTCTATTTCAAGATAAGCCTTATCTCCAATCTCATGTTTTTTCTAGTTGTTATTGTAATAACAATTTCCCACAACAGCATGTTTTGTATTTGTGCATTTCAAATAAAATACTACTTTTCCAGTCATATATTGTCATTATTCAAGTTTAAAAAAATATTGTTAAAATCGTATCGTATCGTATCGTTATCGTGAACCCAGTATCGTGATACGTATCGTATCGTGAACTGAGTGTATCGTGACACCCCTATCGCTGGGAGATCTCCACTAGAAACTGCCATGGAAAATGTTCACATCAAACACAGTCATAAAGCATGTTAAACGATGCCAAGCGAGATGTTGGCCATATCAACTTTTAGATATTCAGCCATAAAGACAGATTGATAGCATTGAAAGTGAATTGGCTGCATCCCAGAAGCACCTGGAGGGGCCATGTCTCCCTGTATTGAGTGGTATTAATCAAAGTTGAGCTGACATTTAGTAATAGCAGTGTCATTACATAACCATTGCTATGTAGTATACAGCGTCTGGGTGAATTCTTCAAACACCATGGGATCCATTATTGATAATTCCATATCCCATTTAAATAACCTCCATTATTTCACATCTTGAGCCCATAAGGTGCCCCTCAGGAAGATGTAATCGTTTCAAGCTGGGCCCATTTGGCTTGGTGCGTGATCACAGCATACAAATTGCTGACAAAATTACAATCCCTCAATAGCCACTAATTGATACATGAAGAGGAGTTTTCTAAAGGTAGTTGGAATCAGGAAATACGACATGGCAAAATCACCTGCACACACAAGCACACTCTCATAATCATCTCATAACAGTGCATGTCAAAGTATGAAGGAAACAGGACACCACACACATGCTTGAGTGAACACACACACACACACACACACACACACACACACACACACACACACACACACACACACATAGTGTTGGGTGTGAAGGGTATAGAGAAAGGTAAGAAAATATGAATTTTGAGCAAAGAAACAAAACAACTACCACCACAACAAACAACTACTACCAAAGCCACATTGAACCCTAACTAAAAACTAAACTGAATATATATTTTTTTAATAAATGAAAAATCCCAAACTACATAACTGGTCATAGTTCATGTAATAGAAAAAACAGATCATTCATTCATTCATTCATCATCATCAACTATGGACACACACAGACACAGACAAGCTGCTAATGTTAACGTCATTTAAATTGGAGACTGTTAACTATGTGTGTGTGTGTGTGTGTGTGTGTGTGTGTGTGTGTGTGTGTGTGTGTGTGTGTGTGTGTGTGTGTGTGTGTGTCTATTTCATAATTTGTAACGGACATCCTTCACTCCACATGAGCCAGGTATTGCTTGACACCGGTTCACCGCTGAGGTACTCCAAAACTTGTTGAACATTCTTCGCCTGGCTGGGACCCAAAATGAAAAGAAATATATCCGCCCTCACCCTGGGATCCAGGCTTATGAAAGCATATTACACCCATGCATGTTATGTAGGGACCCGCTGGTTCTGTTACCCATTATGGGTGGTAACCTTTAGTGCTCCAGATCAAAGCTCCGTCCAGAACTCTTTCAAGTAGCAACGGGTGAACACATCAGAAACACTAGAAGCTAGGAACAAGATTGGGTCGAGAGAGAAGCCGCTTTCACACCGACCTTGAAAGCCGCAAAATGCACGGAAAATAGGATCCGCGCCTCCGATGTGAAAGTTGTGAACGCGCGTTGGTGGGTAATTGTTGT
Organism: Poromitra crassiceps; assembly: GCF_964638095.1. Lineage (NCBI taxonomy): Eukaryota > Metazoa > Chordata > Actinopteri > Beryciformes > Melamphaidae > Poromitra > Poromitra crassiceps. The sequence goes on along the minus strand of NC_139627.1, from coordinate 28,473,446 downwards.
ACGCCTTTCGTTCCGCCAGTGGACTTAGTCACAGCACCGGGTTACCAGGCAACCCGCCTCCACTTGAAAGCGTAGGAGCGGCAACACGGAACGGTGCGAATGGCCAGCTCATTCATAAAAAAATAATACAGGGGAAATCACCCTTTAGCTTCAGCCCTAAAACCCTTTCGGTCAGCCTTATGTATCTTTTGTTTTTTTCTGTGTTTTTTTCTATTCTGTGAATATTCTTTTCTTTCTGATCGAAATAAACTAACTACCGTAAATTCCGGACTATAAGCCGCACCTTTTTTCCCGTTTTTTGGCCTTTTTTGGCCCCTGCGGCTTATATAACGGTGCGGCTTATCTATGGATTTAAAAAAAAAAAAAAAAAAAAAAAAAAAAATCTCTCTTTTTTAGCACTCTTTCTAACTATAAATCCACTTCTGTTTTAATTTCCTCTCTTGCCCTCTTTTCACCACACTGTATGACACTGTATGACACTGTGTGCACTGTAATAACAACACAGGTGGTGTTGTGTTATGTTGTTTTGTTGAAATGTTAATAAATGGGAGCTTCCTCAAACAGCCATCTCTTTCCCGACAATCCCCTCTGTGCATGAACCCTATGGTAATTACAAATTAAAACACAATAAAAAAAAAAAAAAAAAAAAAAAAAAAAAAAACATAGTCCGGTGCGGCTTATATAAGAAAAAAATAGTCAACTTTGCAGGTGCGGCTTATACACCGGTGCGGCTTATAGTCCGGAATTTACGGTAACTAACTAACTAACCTCATGCAGCAAGAAAGGCATAAGTGAAAGTAAAAAAAGTTGCCTATACAATCATGACTGCAGAGGCGCCAGGAGGAATGCTCCATGCCTGGTAAGTTAGGCTTTATGCTCAAATGATGTTGACATTAGTAGCTAAAATTAAGGGATATAATAATAAGCTTCAGAGGACTATAGCTGTCTGTGGCGAGTTGGTCTGAGGATATTCCCTCTGGAAACCAGCTCCAGAACTGCAATCTGTCTAGCTAGCCAGTTGTGCATTCCCTTACAAAAACTACTAACGTTATATTAGTCATGTGCATTTAAGCCTATACTATTCCCCCGACGAACATTATGCAGACTGCAGCTGTTTGATATGCGGGCGTCGTCTTTCAGAACGGACGCTAATTAGGCTACTTCATGGGAATAATTTGCTTTACAAAAAACTGGAACCAAAAGATAAGAATTAGCCTTGTAGCCTACTAATAGGCTATATGATGGTGCATGCATCTGTGACCCATAAAGGCGATCAGATGAATATTGAAAGCCTTGTTACCATGCTGCATGTGGACAACACTTTCGTGTTTTATCACTAATCACTTTGATCCTTAACGACCGCAGCTGCACGTTGGCTGGCGTACATCGGCGATGTTTGGTTGTTGAATTAATTTGTTCATCATACAGTAGCCTAGGCTACACTAACCTATGAAAATATTAATTTGGGCTAGGAGGAGCTGGGTGGAAATGCCTCCGCTCGCCTTTCAATCCGGGAGCGGTGGCTGTCACCTGAAAGCACACCCCAGGACGGGAATGTGGCAGTGCTGCTTGGCTGTGTGTGAAAGCAATTTCTGTGGCTAAGCTGCCGGCTTTGCGGGCCTTCTGAACTGCAATTTTGCGTGATCTGTGTGTGAAAGCGGCTAGAGACAGAGTGAAAGAGAGAGAGAGAGAGAGAGAGAGAGAGAGAGAGAGAGAGAGAGAGAGAGAGAGGCAGGGTCTTTCTTGGGACCCCCTGGATAGCTAACAAACAAGCAGGGTCTTGATGATTCCAGAGTCACAGACAAACTACTGGACAATGGGGTGGATTGTGTGGCAGTGGTGAAGTGGTCTGGGAAAATCCTGCGTCTGGTTGGGAGGTCTTCTCAAGAGAGAGATGGAGTGAGAGAGACATTCCATCTCCCTCCTCAGCCGAGTGAAACAATATTCAACAATGCCCTTTTTTAACCCCAGGTTGAGGAAGAAAGGAGGCGGGGC
>NC_139627.1:28401451-28456451 GCF_964638095.1 Poromitra crassiceps | reverse complement strand
CTCATGCGCGGGGGACGCTCCGGCGTCATTAAACAAGCGCTCCTAGTGCAGAGAAGCAGTAGAGCGGAGGAGGGGGAGGGGAGGCTTCTCTGAGTCTGAACTTGGTGCGCTCGTTTAATGCTGCCGGCGCGTCCCCCACGCGTCACGGTAAGTGGACTTGGTATGTTTTATTATTAAAATGGCACAAATTTAATTTGAACAGATAATTAATCACGATGATCCGATGTAGAAGGCTCAGAGGTCGATGGGGGGTCGGCCAATCACGATGGTCGATGCCATCGTCCATCGTGCCAACCCTAGTTCTGATGTCACCTATGTCTTCCTGGGAACATTCCACTGGAACACAGGAAGTGATGTGTTTCATATAAACAGAAGCAGCAACAGAATACACAGAAGAAGAACCGGGCAGTTACCATGGCTGAACAGACAAAGAAAAGAGAGCCACCTACAGGCACTCAAAATTCATCAGGAGAAAACTCAAGGTAAATACTGTTGGTTGACTGCCAGTATGGACCAAAATAATGAAATTGCAGATTATCATTTCAGTTTATTCAAAAAAAAATTACGGATAACCACATGGACTGAATTCAGCTGGTGTGTGCATTTCATATTCTTGACAATATCCAAGGACTCGGAATATTTCACACGATACACTTCTACTGTACACTACAGTATTTATAGTCGAAAATGTGACACTCCCCGAACTCAGCTACTGGCTTGTGTGTGAGGTGAATGACTAGCTACAGTATACGACTTCATGTCAGTCCAAAGTGCTGGTACTGACAGCAGAGCAGGGTGCAGACAGAGAGAGGGTGCTGGTACTGACAGCAGAGCAGGGTGCAGACAGAGAGAGAGGGTGCTGGTACTGACAGCAGAGCAGGGTGCAGACAGAGAGAGAGGGTGCTGGTACTGACAGCAGAGCAGGGTGCAGACAGAGAGAGAGGGTGCTGGTACTGACAGCAGAGCAGGGTGCAGACAGAGAGAGAGGGTGCTGGTACTGACAGCAGAGCAGGGTGCAGACAGAGAGAGAGGGTGCTGGTACTGACAGCAGAGCAGGGCGCAGACAGAGAGAGAGGGTGCTGGTACTGACAGCAGAGCAGGGTGCAGACATAGAGAGAGGGTGCTGGTACTGACAGCAGAGTAGGGCGCAGACAGAGAGAGGGTGCTGGTACTGACAGCAGAGCAGGGCGCAGACAGAGAGAGAGGGTGCTGGTACTGACAGCAGAGCAGGGTGCAGACAGAGAGAGAGGGTGCTGGTACTGACAGCAGAGCAGGGTGCAGACAGAGAGAGAGGGTGCTGGTACTGACAGCAGAGCAGGGTGCAGACAGAGAGAGAGGGTGCTGGTACTGACAGCAGAGCAGGGTGCAGACAGAGAGAGAGGGTGCTGGTACTGACAGCAGAGCAGGGTGCAGACAGAGAGAGGGTGCTGGTACTGACAGCAGAGCAGGGTGCAGACAGAGAGAGAGGGTGCTGGTACTGACAGCAGAGCAGGGTGCAGACAGAGAGAGAGGGTGCTGGTACTGACAGCAGAGCAGGGTGCAGACAGAGAGAGGGGGATAGAGAGAATGATGTTAGTAGACTCAGCATTCACTACTGTGACAGAAGTACAAAGGGGGCAAACACTGTGACAGCTGAACTGATGTGGGACATTATACACCATCTTTCTCTCTCTCACACACAGACAGACAGACAGGCACGCATGCATGCGCGCACGCGCACGCGCACACGCACACACACACACACACACACACACACACACACACACACACACACACACACACACACATTCTCTTCCATGCATGTGACTACACACTCTCCATCTTCTGCAAACACACAGAGAGACAAAACACAGCCACACCAACTTCCACGCAGACACACTCAACCCCCCCCCCACACACACATACACACACACCAATACACTCTCGTGCACATACTGTAGTCGCCAACTCTCTCTCTCTCTCACACACACACACACACACTCAACCCCCCCCCCCCCCACACACATACACACACACCAATACACTCTTTCGTGCACATACTGTAGTCGCCAACTCTCTCTCTCTCTCACACACACACACACACACACACACACACACACACACACACACACACACACACACACACACACACACACACACCAATACACTCTTTCGTGCACATACTGTAGTCGCCAACTCTCTCTCTCTCTCTCACACACACACACACACACACACACACACACACACACACATCAAGGACTGTGTAGCACAACGGGTGGGGTAATGGTCTAGTGAAAAAAACACATTTCACGGCATAGTGAGCAAAGGAGAGGCAGAGAGGAGAGTGGGTCAATCAACCAGAAGAGACTAAGACGAGAGAGAGCAGGGCACTCTCTCACACACGCGTGCGCGCACACACGCACACACACACACGCACACACACACGCACACATACACACACGCACACACACACACACACACACGCACACGCACACACTTAAACTCTTAAACTCACTTTCATCCTTTTCACTTCAGCTGTCTGGAGGATTTCAAAGGGATTCTGTTGACATGGCTGTAGAGTATTTGGAAGATCCGGACCACCTTTATGAGCCCACTCAGCCCAAATGTTAAGCCTCTCCTCTCTCTCTCCATCTCCACCTCCTCTCCTTTCTCTCTCCATCTCCACCTCCTCATCTTCTCTCTCTCCATCTCCACCTCCTCATCTCCTTTCTCTCTCCATCTCCACCTCATCATCTGCTTTCTCTCTCCATCTCCACCTCATCATCTGCTTTCTCTCTCCATCTCCACCTCCTCATCTTCTCTCTCTCCATCTCCACCTCCTCATCTCCTTTCTCTCTCCATCTCCACCTCATCATCTGCTTTCTCTCTCCATCTCCACCTCATCATCTGCTTTCTCTCTCCATCTCCACCTCCTCATCTTCTCTGTCTTCATTACCTGACTCTGCTTAACTGAAATAAAGGGGTCCTACGAGTGTTGTGAAGTTCTCTCTCTTACAGCTCTTTCTCCACTCTCCTCCTCTCCCCCAAATCAGTGCTGAAAGTGAGGGATCGTATAATCTCTATCAGTCACTTGTGTTCTCTTCAGTGCCCCCCTCCCTCCCCTCTGAGGAAGGGTCACCCCACCCCGCTTCCTCCCTCTATACATCTCTCTCCCTCAGTCCATCTGTCTTTCTCTCACTCTCGAGGTCCCTCTCTCCTTCCATAAATCGATAGAAAAAGACAGACGTCTCTCCCCTTCCCTCACTGCTACAGATCAATGGATAAGGGAAGGCTAGTTCTAATCCATATCAGTCATATCGTTCTGCTCAGCCAGCACTTTGGACTGACTTAATTAAAACACAGCTCACAGGCTGTGGTTTCTCTGTGTGCGTGCGTGTGTGCGTGTGCGTGTGTATGTGTGTGTGTGTGTGTGTGTATGTATGTGTGTGGTGTCTAACGCCTGTGATTTTTCTGAGTGCAGTGTCTATTGCCTCTGTGTGTGTGTGTGTGTGTGTGTGTGTGTGTGTGTGTGTGTGCGCGTGCGCGTGCGCGTGCGCGTGCGCGTGCGCGTGCGCGTGTGTGTGCGTGCGTGCGTGCGCGCGCGCGCGTGCGTGTGTGTGTGTGTGTCAAATCAAATGAATGCTTGCAAAACGGCAGCATTGTTTTTCGGTGAGGTTCTCCTTTAACATTCAGGCAGCCACAAACATAAACCATAAACAAAATAGCAATTCCAAATTTTCTGATATGATGAAAGGTGATTTTTTTTTTAATTATGTTCATCATATAGTGCCTAGTCAGCCAGGGTTTCTCCTGCATAGTGGAACCCCCCCCCCCCCGCAACCCCCAACCCGCAAGGTTTTAGCCACCCCCCAAAGGTCCAAGCCACCCCCAAAAGGCCTGATATATTTGAGTTCAGGACAACCCTGACTGCACACTAACTCAAAATCAAGCATTCTTTTTACAGTATCAATTTAGACAATTTCACTCAAGTCTGCCATTCACTGCATCAAAATTGCTCCAGGTTATTGACATTATTAGGTAGATTTGGAAAATGAGAAAAAGGCCTTGCTGTGCATTATTAGGTAGATTTTTGTCATCGGTGCATATTGAAGGCCATTCTTTATGAATCCTTCACCCCAGGCACATTCTTTTTTACAAGGATGGAGAGTGATTTAAATGCACACACACACACACACACACACACACACACACACACACACACACACACACACACACACACACACACACACACACACACACACACACACACTTTATGGCTGTGTGTTTGATAGATTAATGCAGCTCGTTAATCAGGAGTGATTTTAGTAATATGTCATCTTAGTCTCCAGTGAGGGAGCAGAATATTACTCATGTAATGTAAGGGTGTGCATGTGTGTGTCACAAGTGCTCAAGCTTTTTAAATATTGCCCTTTTCAGAGAGAAGTCATATATATACAGTATATATATTCCACATTATGTGTGTATATACAGTATATATATTCGACATTATGTGTGTATGATGTGTGTGTTTTCTTAATTTGATCTCCTTCATTTCCTTTCCAGACTTAATTTTCCTTGCTTCAGCATGAGGACTTAAAATACATCATACACACACACACACACACACACACACACACACACACACACACACACACACACACACACACACACACACACACACACACACACACACACACACACACACACACCCTCTCCACCATCTGTCAACATCCAATAAGCTTGCCATCCTTTGCCATTCAAGCAGCACAAAACCAAGAGACAAGGAAAAACAACCCCAATCACTCGCTCTCCCTCCTCTCTCCCTCCCTCTGCTTCTCTCCAGCCACCCTCCCTCACTGCATCCCTCCATTCAACACCACCCTCCCTCACTGCATCCCTCCATTCAACACCACCCTCCCTCACTGCATCCCTCCATTCAACACCACCCTCCCTCACTGCATCCCTACATTCAACACCGGGCAGGGGCGGCTGTGGCTCAGGAGGTAGAGCGCGTTGTCCACTAACCAGAAGGTCGGTGGTTCGATCCCTGGCTCCTCCAGTCCGCATGTCGAAGTGTCCTTGGGCAAGACACTGAACCCTGAATTGCTCCCGATGGCCGTGCCAGCACCCTGCGTGGCAGATGGCCGCCTTCGGTGTGTGAATGGGTGAATGTAGGCACATTGTAAAGTGCTTTGGATAAAAGCGCTACATAAATGCAGTCCATTTACCATTTACCAACACCACCCTCCCTCACTGCATCCCTCCATTCAACACCACCCTCCCTCACTGCATCCCTCCATTCAACACCACCCTCCCTCACTGCATCCCTCCATTCAACACCACCCTCCCTCACTGCATCCCTCCATTCAACACCACCCTCCCTCACTGCATCCCTCACGTCATTCATGCCCCCTCCATAACTCTCCATCCATCAATGTTTGCCCTCCTTTCTTTCTCAACCAGTTCAACCATCCATCCCAGAGGCAGTATAGTGAGTGCAGCTGCTGGTGAAAAGTCATCCATTCTCTCAGACTAATTACTACAACCTCTTAACGAAGTAGCGCCAACTGGCAGAGAGCAAACAAACACACACACAAGCACACGCACACAGGAGCTCACCTCTGCACACACACACATACACACACACACACACACACACACGCTCGTGCATACACACACACACACACGCACGCACGCACACACACACACACATTCAAATGATCCCTGTTATAATGAGGCTGCATTGACCACAGAGGAGAGAGTGAGGTATGTCTCTTGATTAAATGTTCTTATTCCCGAGCTTTGCACACAGCCGCCTGTGTTCAGTTCATCTCTCCATGCTGGGTAAGATCATGTAGGCTGATAGCTTCATGCTGGGTAAGATCATGTAGGCTGATAGCTTCATCCTGGGTAAGATCATGTAGGCTGATAGCTTCATGCTGGGTAAGATCATGTAGGCTGATAGCTTCATGCTGGGTAAGATCATGTAGGCTGATAGCTTGGTAGCATTTTAAAGGGTAGAGTTGGTCAGATTTGTCAAAACTACTGATAGCCCACAACCGAGGTTGGGATAAATATTTCTCTCACGGCACTGGCAGCAGGCCATGCGATGTGGGTGGTGGCGTGGTCAGGAAAGGGGGTGCGGGCCGGCTATAGGGAAGAGGGGCCGTATAGCTAGGTCTAGGAAGGCCGTCGAGAGTTGGGATTCGAGGGGTGGGTAGGGCTAGTGGCTGGGGGCATGTGGGTGGGTTAGGGTAGGGTTAGCGGTAGGACCCTTTACCATGTTGAAAACAATTAGCCATATTGTTGAGGTACCGCCAGAATTGCACTTGTCATAAAGACGTGTGTGCCTGTGTCAGCTCAGAGAGACAGACAACAAGTTCTCCTTGTGTAAAATGACAACAGACAATTCAATGACTTTCCATAAGTAAGCCGGAGTGCTTACAACTGAAAGCCAAGGAGAAAACAGTGAAAGAGTTGGAGAGGACGAGAGAGAGAGAGAGGAGAACAAACAAAAACACTGTCAAATGTGTTTATTTGTTTACAACAGCGCAGAGGCAGCGAGTAATCCCCGCATCTCGATTCACTAACTTCTTCCTGCCCAAATGTCAGCGAAGCACTAGAATAAAATATCACGTTGCTCTTCAGCCTCTCACACAATTAAGAGCACAGAAGGTCAATTCTCCACACAGCACGCAGCTTACGCCCATTCATACCACTTCATGCAAATATCGCATAGATTTTGGTGGGGGTTGTGTATGTGTATGTGTGTGTGTGAGAGAGTGCATGGAAGTGACTGTATAATAGGTGTGTGTGTGTGTGTGTGTGTGTGTGTGTGTGTGTGTGTGTGTGTGTGTGTGTGTGTGTGTGTGTATGTGTGTGTGTTGTATCAGTTTGTATGCATATCAATCATATTAATTCCTCTTTCTTTAAATGGCATTTAAAAGTCATCAGGGTGGCATCCTTACCAAAAGTCAACCAGCAGGAGACAGTAACACACACACACACACACACACACACACACACACACACACACACACACACACACACACACACACACACACACACACACACACACACACACACACACACAGGTGGCGCTTTCCCCTAACATCCTGCATTTAGAAACTTTCCTGCAATGGAGGGTGGCATGGAAACTGTGTGTATGTATGTGTGAGTGTGTGTGTGTGTGTGTGTGTGTGTGTGTGTGTGTGTGTGTGTGTGTCTGTGTCTGAGCTCAGCTGATATGCAGCAAATATGTCTAGCTGTCGACTCGAGGCTCACATTGAAGTCTAACTCAAGCTTTATCTCGACTTGCCTAGCGAACAGCCTGACATAGTCAGACCCATTCACAAATACATCTGCCAGAGCAAAACATGAGCTTGCGCAGATTTGTCAGATTCCCAAAGGCTAGGCTACTAGCTAGCAGTGTCCCGATTCCAGTTAGGATGCTTCCGACTATTGGTCAAAAGTGACTTTCCTGACACTGTACAAACTACTACCTGCACTACAATGTTTGACCATTTGTGTCCTCTCTCCCTACTTCTTCGGTCTGTACACCAACAGCTGCACCTCCAGTCACCAGTCCGTCAAGCTCCTGAAGTTCGCAGACGATACCACCCTCATAGGGCTCATCACAGACGGAGATGAGGCAGAATACAGACAAGAGGTTGACCATCTGGTGACTTGGTGCAGTCAAAACAACCTGGTGTTAAATGCTCCAAAAACAATGGAGATGATTGTGGATTACAGGAGGCACAAAGCCCCACCTTCCCCCTGGGTGACTCCCCAGTCAACACTGTGGAGTCCTTCCGCTTCCTGGGGACCATCATCAGCCAGGACCTAAAATGGGAGCTGAACATCAGAGCTCTCACCAAGAAGGCACAGCAGAGGATGTACTTTGTGCGGCAGCTGAAGAAATTCAAAGTGCCAAAGGCACGATGGTCCACTTCTACTCCCCCATCGTTGAGTCCATCCTCACCTCCTCTATCACCGTCTGGTATGCTGCTGCCACTCAAAAAGACATCAACAGACTTCAGCGCATCATCCGCTGTGCTGAGAAGATAATCGGATGCACCTGCCATCCCTCCAGGACCTGCACGCAGCCAGGACACTGAAGCGGTCTCGCAAGATCATGGCTGACCCCTCCCACCCTGGCCACAAACTCTTTAAGACACTCCCCCACGGCAAGAGACTGAGGTCTGCCAAGACCAGAACCACCCGCCACAAGACCAGCTTCTTCCCAACCGCCATCAGCCTCACCAACTAGGCCCGGAAACCCCTTCCGCCAAGGGCCTCACCAACAACCCCCCCCCCCCACACACAAACTCACTACCTCCTCCTAAACTCAACTAAACCCCCCCCCCCCCCCCATAAAACTGGAACTCATACTGTATCTAATTTAATGCCTGTCTAACTGGGACTGGTAAATTGATGTAAATTCCCTGCAAATTAATGCCTATTTAACTTAGCCTGTACATTTCATGTACATTCAATGTAAACTCTTATCTAACTCTGACTGTAAATTCATGTAAATCCACTGCCTATTTAACGTATATTTAACTCAGTCTGTAAATCTCATGTAAATCCAACGTAAATTCATATTTATCAACCACAGAACACTTCACCACTCATGTACATATTGTATATATTGACTCGATTTGATTCGATTTGATTGCACTTGCAACCTTGCGATTGCCGTTAGTTATCTTCCTACTTCTTATCCCTGTATATTGATGTAACCGCTACGCTGCATACAGACACTAAGACAAATTCCTCGTATGTAACTTGCATACTGTGGCAATAAAAGTGATTCTGATTCTGATTTTAAAATAAAAAACTAAGATCAAATGATAGATAAACGCAAGTTTGGGGCTAGTTTCATTCTTCTTCGTCGGTTAGCAGGGTCGCCCACCTATGGACCCATTGCATGCTTCCTAGAAAAATTGCCAAAAATAGGCACCTAGAAACGTTGGAAATAAAGTATCCTACCTGTTTCAGACAGCATAAAACTTAAAAATAACAACTTCCTACCTAGAAATGCTCCCTATATACCGTAGGTCGATTCCTTGTGTTTCATACACAGCCACAGTATTTTAGTGACAGAGAGGGGAGAGAGGGATAGAAACAGAGAGTAAAAGAAAGGGAGTGAGAAAGAGAGAGAGGATGGAGGGAGAGAGAGAAAGACGGGGATAAATAAATGATAAGAAAGAAGGTAAGGAGATAGCAGAGAGGATGGGATTAGGATTACACAAAACCGCATGCGTACACACACACACACACACACACACACACACACACACACACACACACACACACACACACACACACACACACACACACACACACACACACACAGAGGTTTATCCAGTTCTAGTCCCATACTGTCCCCAACAGTTAAGCTTGTCCTTGAAAGTCTGCAAGGTGGGGAGTTGATAAGAGAGAGAGAGAGAGAGAGAGAGAGAGGTTATGGTGAAGAAGGACAGGGGGGAGATGTAGAAGTGAAGGAAGATCATTGGTTTCCTGTAAGCCCCCTCCTCTCCTCCCTGCCACCCATGATATTATATCCCACCCACTCCCACTCTCTGTCTGTGTCTCTCACTACTCCTCTCTTTCCCAAACTTCCTGACTTAAAAAAGTTCCCCTCTGAGGATTAGGGGGAACAAAGACAGGTGAAATCCAAGTTAGAGTGAAAGAGGAAAAGACAGAGAGACAGAGAGAGAGGCAAGAGAGAGAGAGGAGAGAGAGGGGGAGAGAGAGAGAGAGAGAGAGAGGAGAGAGAGGGGGAGAGAGAGAGAGGAGAGAAAGGAGGGAAGATAGAAAGGTAAGTGCTTAGCATGGTAGGTTGATGCGGGTGAGGAAAGGGAGCGAGAGAGCAAAAAGGAGATGAGAGTAAGGTAAAAAGGAAGGGTAGCCCTCCAGCGTTTTTATAATGTCAGCGCCCAGTGAGGAACGTCTCTGCTGGCTTTTATTTGTGTCTCCTTTGCTCATATTATTGATATATTTCTCTCATATCTCAGGAGCAGGACTCTTAGCATAAGAAGCAGCACAACCACAATGCGCGCTGCACTTTTCTGTGTGTATGTGTGTGTGTCTGTGCGCGCACGTGTGTGTTGGGGTATGTGCGTATGTACATGTATGCGAGCAGACTGTGAAAGTCTGTGGTGTGTGTTTGTGTACACGCACGTCTGTGTGTGACTGTATGTGTGTGTGTGTGTGTGTGTGTGTGTGTGTGTGTGTGTGTGTGTGTGTGTGTGTGTGTGTGTGACAGTGGGGAGCAGGTGGTTACAGTGGCAGGTTATATGGAGTTGTAATAGGATGGAGGTGATAGTGTCTGTCTGTCTCGGAGATGATGCCTTCTCTCCTATATCTCTTATATCTGTTTATCCCTTCTCATCTCATCAAAGTCCTGACCTCTTCTCTCTGTGCTACTGTACGCCCAGGCTTTAGAGCTGGCCAATATATCTATATCATATCCATGTCATGATAGACTAGATAACATCTTTTTTTTATATATTTATATATATATTATATGTTTCTATTATTTGCCTTTACCCACTTCATCATTACATCCACATTACTGGTGATTATTTAAAATATTGTGTACATATTTTGTGAAAGCACCAATAGTCCCTGTCTTTGCATTTTATGTTGACCACAGTCTTGTTTTAATAAAAGTGTGTGTGTGACCTCTCACGTGGCTTTGACTTACAACTCAACATTTAGCTCCTTTACAAAATAAAGATATATATATTGTGTATCGCCAGTCAGCCTAAAAATACCTAAAAACGTAAAGTTTGTTGGCACGTAAGTCATGGCAGAGGCCTATGTACAGTATGTGTGTGTCTGTGTACTGTGTGTGTGTGTAAACATGTGAAGACTGGGCATACGAAATAAGAGACAAAAATACAGAGAATGAAAAGGCAGCAAGGGAGAAACATGAACAAAAGGTGTGGAAAATCAAGACAACATTGACTATTGTGTTGGATGACATGCTTTAGAAGGAGGCAGAAATCCACTCGCTACACTCAGCTATTGTTGTGTGTGTGGGCCTTAATCCATGAGCAAAGGTACGAATATACGCACGCACGCACGCACGCGCACACACACACACACACACACACACACACACACACACACACACACACACACACACACACACACACACACACAATGCTACATTAAGTTGTTCTGTCTGTGGGTCTTATGAAACGGAAATGCACACAACCCTAATATCTTTATAGTTGAAATTCTTTATGATCCGTATCTTGTGACCCCCTTCAAAACACCCTCTCCTTTATCTCTCAACAATTCAGGAATTGAGGGGGGGTGATACTTATTTCCCCATATTGAAATGTTAGCTTTGGGTTTTGGCAATGCATTTGAGTTAATATGGTAAAAAAACAAAGACCGACTGTATTTTCAATTTCCCTGAATACTTTGGCTTGGACAATGTCAGCTGTCAACTACTGTAATCAACATGGAGATGGGAGATTTCTTGCAGGCCCTTTATGGAGTGGCAGGAACCAGGTGGGGTTTTACTATGGCAGAGTGGAGACCGAGAGTGGATGAGAAAGGAAGAAGAGAGGGGGAGGGAGAGAGAGAGAGAGAGAGAGAGAGAGAGAGAGAAAACGAAAACATCTAAAAGGCAGTTAATTTCCTGGATAACCTGGCTATGATTATCTCCAGGGTGGGAATGGGACATTTGAAGTCCTGGGACCGGACTAATCCCTGGTGAGTAACCTCCACCTCTCATTTCCTCTGGATTAGTTCGCTCTGCTACTTAATAAGAAAGCTGGGGGGGGGGGGAAGAGACAATGAGACAGAGGGAGAGAGAGAGTAAGGGGCCGTGTCCACAGTCTTTATTCCCTTCTTCTTTGGATATGAAAAATAATGTTACTGTAAATAAGAAAACTCATACATTCTCAGCACTCAGTAATAGGAAACAGTGACTGGAACTTCTTTCAAAATGTGAACGTTTATAGCCAGATATGAGTGACTCTGATATGACCATTCTGATAATGACCACTCTGATATGACCATTGATGCAACTCTGCAAAAAGCGCTCATTCACAGTGATAGATTATTACTTTACCGACTGAATTGAGTGCTTTTCTATGCCTTTTGGATTTGATGGTAGTGAATGAACCGTAGAGGTATGAAAAAACTGATTTGGTAAAGAAAAAAGAAGAAGCCAAAACTCAAGTCACGTTGGAGTTCTTTGAACTGGAATTTGGACACAAATGATAAAGAGATGGGTCAATGATAGTGACAAAAGGGGGGCACGGTGGTGCAGTGGTAAGCGCTGTCGCCTCACAGCTAGAAGGTCCTGGGTTCGATTCCCACCTGGGACGCTGTGAGCGCCGAAGGAGTGCGTGCCCGTCCGCATGTCCTCGAGTGCCCACCGCCCGGGTGGGGTCGTCAACAGGGCCTTTCTGTGTGGAGTTTGCATGTTCTCCCCGTGCCCCCTGGGGGTTTCCTTCACACAGGAACCCCACATCAAAACATGCAATATCCTGGTCGCTGAAGTGGTGTCTCCTCTGGTCGTTCGGGGCGCCTGTTCGGAGGGAGGGGAACTCGTTGGAATAGCGTGATCCTCCCACGTGTTATGTCCTACCGGCAGGGCCGTAGCCACGGATTTCGGGCCCCATGAAAGGATATCACATCGGGCCCACGGATGCCGCCGTCCGAAGGGCAGCGGCGGAAAATTTTGGCCATTTGAAGCCCAATTTAGAGGAATATCTCATTTTAAATCAGAGAGTTCCCCAAACTGTTGAGTAGCCAGTCAGATTGAAAAAGTAGCCGGATCATGTACGCGGCGTTTGTTCCAGTGGTCCTTTTCCCAAATAATAAACAAACCTCAAATATGTATAGATGAGTGTGACAATTGAAACAATACCGAACAAATATTGTCATGCCGTAACCCAGGAACTTTGATGATAGAGAGGACCACAAAAAAATTTCCTCGCCACCAGAGGGCCAGATTTTGCTGAGGGTTGGGGGCCAAACGGCGCTGGTGCGGAAAGATTTGGGGCATTTGAAGTCAGGTTTAGAGGAATAACTTAAATTAACAGTTGTGATGTCATTATTCAGTCTTAAACACCAATATTTTATCATTTCTCACTCACTCCTATGTCACCACTTGCTCTCCCTGCAGGGCTTGAAATTAGCTTTTTTGGCCACCTGCCAATATGGCTGCTAGAAGTTACCAGCCAATTAGAATTTCCACTAGCCAAAATGTTTTTCTTGAAATAAACCAGAATATGAGTGGGTTAATTTAAGCATAAGTATCAGTAAGTGGCCCGGGATTCTCAAAGCCTGTGTTGAGGATCACACGAACAAAAATGCACTCTTGAAGCTAAATAAATCCAAAACCAACAAGTTAATTATTTAAATGTTTTACTTCATTGTATAACAGTAATTTCTTACACATGAGATTACTTTTAGCCTTTTAGTCATAAAGATTATTGAAAGATATTCCATATTCCAGACTGAAATGTTATAACAGAAGTAGAGTATTGGCCAGAATGACATGAACATTTGGACATTTATTCAGCAGGTATCTTGTATGTTGCGTTCAGGTGCACTGTAAAAAAAAAAAAAAAATTGGGCCCCTGTCAGTCAAGGGCCCTTGGAATAGTCCACACTTTCCTCCGTGAAGCTACGGCCCTGCCTACCGGTGAAGCTTCCCCTGTCAGGTGAAAAGAAGCGGCTGGCTACTGCCCATGTCTCGGAGGAAGCATGGAGCCAGTTTCGGCTCTCCCCAGATCGGCAGAGGGTGGAGCAGCAACCAGGATAAATAAATTTTAATTTGTACTAACGGGGGATAAAGATGGGATTACAAAAATCTGGAAAAATATATATATATATAAAAGAAAAATGATAGTGACAAAAACAGTTTATAAAATGGATAGTTCCGGTCCTTGATTGTGATTGGCTGAGCCAATCGTTCGAAGCATTGTATAATTAAGCAATATAGCATGAGAGCCAGTGTGTTGTGGCAAATATATCCCGCTGATCAGCTGTTGCGGCCTCGTGGGATAACTGCTGAGCAGCGGGATATATGCCACAACACACGCTGCTGGAGTGCTATATTGCTTTTATAAAACGGTTTCCAAGTATGATAATATAATAATAATAATAATACTATAAGTCCGACTGGCATGTCATTCTGATAGAGTCAGTTGAAACACTACTGTAAGGTGGGACGGCAAGAACGTGCGGGTGATTTGATTGGATCGTTCTGGAGACTGAAGTTGACATTGGCCAATCCTGGCGCTTGCTGAGAAGCTGAGAGCTTTCTGGAAAGCCCGACACGCAGCTCGAGCGCAGCGCTGCATTCTCAGCGCTTGCTGAGAAGCTGAGAGCTTTCTGGAAAGCCCGACACCAACTAACGTTACGGGGTTAAATGCGGGGTTAACAGCCTTTTTTTTGCAAAGAAGACATTAGCCCGCGTCTATTCTTGTACAAAACATAATTTTCTGCGAAGTATTAGTAAAGTTATAAGCGAAGATCGATTCACAAGGATCTGACAGCTGTCTCCGCCATTTGTTTTTTCTACATTGTCATTTGAGGTAACCAAAGCCTTTTAGTAAGAGAGTTGCCATGGCAATTCAATAACCCATGGCCATGGGTTATTGGAGTGGGTTACTGGATTTATACAATGGCTGTGAACCAATCAGATTGCTTGCTTTGAGAGAGCCGTTTTATAATACTGTATAAACACACACCTGTGACCGCATCACAGTATTACTGCGCCATGTTAGGTAGCTACGTTAATGAGGGTTTCCAACTTCCATGATTGGAAGTTGGAAACCCTCATTCCTGTTTTGCTTGCACCTGTGTTTACCCTGCCTTTTCGACACAAAATGGCCCCCGTGAAAAGGGTCTATAAGCCCCATGAGGCGGCGTGCCTTAAACACCTCTTAGCTGTTCTAAAAGGACTGTAAACCATGGCCTATTGGGGCTTATTGCTTAAGTAACTTCTTGCCTCAATGTCTTCATAATGTCACTGCCCTATAAAGTCATCTGTGAGACCAAAAGATAGACAAATACACAGACAGACAGACAGACAGACACACACACACACACACACACACACACACACACACACACACACACACACACACACACACACACACACAGACACACACACACACACACCTTTTCATGCCTTTTTGGACTGGTAAATTGCAAAAATTGACACAGCACCCAGAGAGTTCCCCAAACTTCTGACCAGCCAGATATCTTACCAGAGCAGCCAGTAGTTGTGGCGGGACAATGGCGGGAATTTTTGGCCCCTTGAAACCAGATTAGAGGACCATTTACATTAAGATTAGACTGTTTTTGCACTGAAAGGATTTGTTTAGCTAATATTTGTGAACTTTCATTTTCATATAGGCCTATTTTTTAACAGTTATTGTTCATATTGTGCTTAATGTATTAATTAAAAGCGTTATTGATAATGAAGTAGCCTATGCTAAGCCTAAGCCTATTGTCTATCTTTCTTGCAGATCAATGTCTCGAAAACAAAAGAAATCTGCATTGATTACAGACGTTCCCCTCCTACACCTCAGAACAGTGTTTTTAATGGTCAGAATGTGGATCTTGTCACCAGTTATAAATATCTAGGCACGATAATTGACGACAAGCTGAAATTCGACCTTAACTCTGACATGTTGTGTAAAAAAGGTCAGCAACGTCTACACTGCCTGAGGAAACTTGCAAAGTTCCAAATTGATAAGACTCTGATGAAACTGTTTTATAGTGCCTATATCGAGTCAGTAATTTCCTTCTCCATTGCCTGTTGGTATGGTAACCTGTGTATTAAGGATAAGAATTCCCTCTGAAAAATTGTGAAGGTGGCCTCTAAAGTAGCCGGTATCCATTTGGACAGCCTCGACCATGTCTTTAACAGACAAGTACTTAAGAAGGCTTTGTCCATCCGTTCAGACGCAGCCCACCCTCTAAGCTCGGAGTACAGGCTCCTTCCTTCTGGTCGTCGACTGTGTGCCCCACGGGCCACAAAAAATAGGCACAAGTTCTCCTTTGTCCCTGTCTCTATTCGAGCATTGAACGCTGCTGAGGGAAGGCAATGATGTTTTAGTGTTTTATTATGATTTTTTACTTTCAGCCTCCGCCGCTGTTTGTATTGTTTTATTGTTTCTATTGATTTTATGGTTTCTATTGTTTTATTGCTTTTATTGTTTTTTATTATTGATTTATCTTTCATTACTTTGTGCACTTTACTGGCCATTTGTGCACTTTATTCTACTACCTCACTTTACCGGTCGCTGCGTGTCTGCACTTTACTGATCGCTGTGCACTTTACTGATCGCTGTGCACTTTACTGATCGCTGTGCACTTTACGGATCGCTGTGCACTTTACTGATCGCTGTGCACTTTACTGATCACTGTGCACTTTACGGATCGCTGTGCACTTTACGGATCACTGTGCACTTTACTGATCGCTGTGCACTTTACGGATCGCTGTGCACTTTACTGATCGCTGTGCACTTTACGGATCACTGTGCACTTTACGGATCGCTGTGCACTTTACTGATCGCTGTGCACTTTACTGATCGCTGTGCACTTTACGGATCGCTGTGCACTTTACTGATCGCTGTGCACTTTACTGATCGCTGTGCACTTTACTGATCGCTGTGCACTTTACCGATCACTGTGCACTTTAATGCTACCTTGCACATTTATCGGTCATTGTGTGCCACAAACAAGGTCCTTGATGTTTTATTTAGCCTTTTATTTATTCTAACTACATGCATGTAACATGTTTAACATGCTACTTGTGTTGTTCTTGTCTGTGTTCTTATCTGTATGTCTATCTGCTGCAACTCAATTTGCCCTTTGGGACACTAATAAACTTGAACTTGAACGTGCCTCCTCATGTTCATTCAGGGATACTATGATGACAGTGGTTTGGGGCCCCCACTCTGATGTTGCATAGGGCCCCAAAAGGCCCAGAAGCGGCCCTGCAATCCCTCTCTCTCTCACCCCGTATGACAGGCTGACAGGCAGATGATCATGAGGCAGGGATGCAAATCATTCCTCAGCACATATACGCGGTGTAAAACATTTTTGAAGGATGTCCTGGTCGAGGTGTATGTTGTAGGCTTGTTGTAGGCTACATGCTTTGCAGTATAACGTTATGCTGGAATTATGCTTGAAGTTTGGACTGTCGCACGGAAATGAGAGACACTGAATCTTGACGAGGAAACGTGTGGAGCTTTTATACACTGTGGGTTTCTGCCCGCGGAAGTGAGCTGGAGTCTTGAAAACTCCACTTTGTCCGCCCAGCCGCGTCCACGTAGTTACACAATTCGGGGTGTGCACGGCCTGGCAAAAACCGTCTACCTTGTGGAGGGGCGCGTCTGCTGATTTGACTCACTTTTCCGTGCGGACAGTCGCCGATGCGGGAAGCAAATGAGACCTAAGCGCTTGTTGTAGGCTACATGCTTTGCAGTATAGCATTCGTTTTCCGTCCCGTTCAGACGCACGGGTATTTCCCCTTGATGACAATTTCCTCGTCCTTTTAGTTTCTGTGCGGGGCTGCGGGCGGCGGACGCGGACCAGATTATTTTGCGAAAAACTGTAATGGAAACACAGCTACTTATGGTTGGTCATTTCGTATAATCCGACATTAGTCTAAATGAATCAACGTGACAACATTATTAACAGTATAATCACTATCAAGATATTTCGTCTTAAAAGACTTCATGTCATGTCATGGGCGAAATGAACGTGTCGCTCTTCACCTGTGACACGCCCCCCCCACACAGCACTGTTGCGGCTGTTTCTTGTGCGGCTGGGTGGATGGAAGCTCAGATCAGTATTATGTCCGAGGAGCAAACGTATTCGTCTGATCGACTTTATGGTGACAAGAAGCATGCACATTCACAGCTGCTTTACATTAGGACGTCAAAGGGAGAAAAAAAAAGACGATACATGTCAACTCCTCAAAAATCGAATCAATAAATTCCTAGTCAGATCGAGAGAGGCGACAGACGGTGAAATGTCCGACGACCGGCTCTTGTGGAACTCTCTGAGCACCCATAATTTGGAATTCTGTGATCAAGTGGGTAATTGCAAATTCATACTAATGTTGCAAACCAGGACCTGCAACTTCCATGAATACCCACGTTTACTACCAGTGAATTACTGCAAATTAACCAACAATTGTTCAGAAAAGCGGTTGCCGAATCACACAAAACAGCCGTTCTTTTTTTGGCCAAGTTACCAGCCTATCTGACCAATGACACGTCACTTGACCCTTCTCTTGGCCAATGACCTGTCCCCAACCACCGGCTGGGCCCCCAGCTGGCCAATTAGCCTGCCTCTTTGTGTGGAGCTTGGCCAATGAAAAACCCCGGGAGACTTGTGTCCATCTGAACTCACAGATGGGAGGACAGAGAAGGAGAGAAAGAGTGTGCTGTGTGTGTGTGTGTGTGTGTCTGTGTGTGTGTGAGAGTTTGGCCAGAATTCCTAAACACTGCCGAGACATCTTGACTGAAGAGGCTGGCTAGCTTTGAGTGGAGCTGAGAACAATCCCTCCATTAAAAACCTACCAACGGGGGAATCTCCACTCTACGAAAAGGGGAAAATTTAAACAAACAGAAAACCTACTAGTTTTTTTTATGATTTCGGAAGGCAATACCTAAAGGCCTAAAGTGTCTGGCAAAAACTTGGTACATCTTAAATGGCAACAATTCAGAACACTATGGCTGATTTTGCCATTGAACCTCATCATTGTATGGTATTTTATTAATTGCTACATGTGAGACACAGATGCTGCAGTTCCCAAGGGTAGAGCCAAAGGGGATCTGGGCTCCTTCTTAGTAGCTGGCAGTCTTGACAAAAGGCCATCGGCACTACGGGATCCTTCCAGGGCCAGACAGGAACCCACGTGTGGGTCAAGAGCTGGAACTAACTGCTGACGCTTAGACCTGCGGATAGACTGTGGCTGAGGTCCGGGCTCAGACTTGGGCTTGGTGAGGGGAAAGGCCCACAACCCTAACCTGGAGTTCAGGCTGGACACCAACAGGTTGGGCCGCAAGGTCAGCAGACTGGGAGGCAACCTGGGAGGGAACAGAGCTGGTCTGCAGCCAGTGATTTAACCTTTCACGGACGTCTTCAAGGTGGGGTACAAAGTAGAGATGCTGCAATCGAGATTTTTCAATTCCGATCCGATTTCGATATTTTAGCTCAAAACCGATCCGATTCCGATCAAATTTCGATACCCGATTCGATACCGATTTCGATCCGATACCGATACAGCACATATTTAAGTCTCTCTATGCTGTCTGATAGCTAGCAGGCAACAAACATTTTTAGGGTTAGGTATGTATGTGTGTGCTTTGGTAATATAGTATGTAAACGATTTAGTTCATCTAATTAATTTGATGTAAAACTAAAACATAACAATCAAATACACACTTCTTTTGTAATGGGTGAACACTGGACACAAATAATTATTGTTTCCTCACACATACACCCCCACTCTGTCTCACACAGGACACATACACACACAGCCCTGTCCCTGTCTCTCTCTCTCACACACACAGCCCTGTCCCTGTTTGTGCATACATTTCCACTGCCAGATTGGAGGAGTCTTTTGTCATTTTCTAATGTTACTTCTCTTCAGTGCAATACGTTTTGATAACGACCTGCTGTACAGCGCCGTTCGCTCAGTCAACTAACGTGTCGTTAACGTGAGTTAGAGGAGAAAGATATAGCTGCTGTTAGCTAGCTAATTAGCCATGTTAGCTGCCTCAGTGGGTAACGTTAGCCTATAGAGAGTATTTATCTGACGTTTATGTTAGCTACTCCTCAAACCTGCGGGTGGAAATGGTTTATGCGATGCGATGTATGTTGAAGCAAGACAACGTTTTAATGTACCTTGAATTGGACAAATTACGACGGGTCGTGCTCATGCAGATCTAAGCCCTGGCCATCCTAGGCTCAACGCGAAACTCATCAGTCATTCGGTTGAGTCTCGCAAAGTTACACACAAAGTTTGTGCATACATTTCCACTGCCAGATTGGAGGAGTCTTTCGTCATTATCTAATGTTACTTCTCTTCAGTGCAATACGTTTTGATAACGACCTGCTGTACAGCGCCGTTCGCTCAGTCAACTAACGTGTCGTTAACGTGAGTTAGAGGAGAAAGATATAGCTGCTGTTAGCTAGCTAATTAGCCATGTTAGCTGCCTCAGTGGGTAACGTTAGCCTATAGAGAGTATTTATCTGACGTTTATGTTAGCTACTCCTCAAACCTGCGGGTAGAAATGGTTTATGCGATGCGATGTATGTTGAAGCAAGACAACGTTTTAATGTACCTTGAATTGGACAAATTACGACGGGTCGTGCTCATGCAGATCTAAGCCCTGGCCATCCTAGGCTCAACGCGAGACTCATCAGTCATTCGGTTGAGTCTCGCAAAGTTACACACAAAGTTTGTGAATACATTTCCACTGCCAGATTGGAGGAGTCTTTCGTCATTATCTAATGTTACTTCTCTTCAGTGCAATACGTTTTGATAATGACCTGCTGTACAGCGCCGTTCGCTCAGTCAACTAACGTGTCGTTAACGTGAGTTAGAGGAGAAAGATAGCTGGTGTTAGCTAGCTAATTAGACATGTTAGCTGCCTCAGTGGGTAACGTTAGCCTATAGAGTATTTATCTGACGTTTATGTTAGCTACTCCTCAAACCTGCGGGTGGAAATGGTTTATGCGATGCGATGTATGTTGAAGCAAGACAACGTTTTGGCCCTGGCCATCCTAGGCTCAACGCGGCCTCTGTGTGCTGCTGCTGCTGCTGCTGCATGCTGGATAGAAATCCTGGAGCGGAGTCATGGAATGGAGTGCTTATATCGGAGCCTTGGATCGGTCATTTTCGCTGGAATCCGATCCGATCCGATCCATGTTTTTTGGCTGATATCGCGCCGATATCCGATCACATGATCGGATCGCAGCATCTCTAGTACAAAGTGACTCACGCATGGCCTCTCCTTAAACCAGCGCTGTTGGGCAACGAGACGATCCAGTCTTATCAAAATCCCTAACCCTTTTAGAGAAACACCGCTTCTCTTGGGTCAAGTGAATGCTGCCCAGCTGTATGGGCTTCGGGACAGGGTCTTACGGGCCCTCGAACGGTGGACCCACTTACTGGACCCCGGGAGCAGGTGGAGAGGTAATGGCTGGCTCGACCACAGTACAGGCAGCTCCGGGTGTTTAAACGGCGCTGCCTCTCCTCTGATGTGATCTGGATTCATTCCCACTTGGCGGCTTGAACACCGGACGCTTGGTAAGTGGGAACCCTAGGCACGTGGTAACTAGAAATGGGAACAGGCAAATCTGGAGACTGAAGGCTATTGCAAATTCAACCGGAAATTGGATTTACAACCGGATACCGAAGGCTTGCAGAGCTGACTCTTATAGCTCAAGGACATGACATCACATTGCGTTATGACATCATCAGTGAGATATGACATCACTATAGTAGTGACATGGCCACCAGGCAGAGCCTTCTTGAACTGTATGACATCTATGACAATTTATGACATCATCAGTGGAATCATCGAGGATGACATTATCATAAACTGTGACATCAGCACTGTCGATATAATCGCCACAGTAGTTATGACATCATCTAACAGAGTCCAGTGACATAGTCCTGTAGTGATGTAGTCATGACATCATCTAACAGTATGTAGTCATCGAACAAAAGAAAGAAAGAAAGAAAGAAAGAAGCAAGCAAGCCCCTTCGGGGCTGGAACCCCTAATAAAATCAGTAAGGTAGACCAATCCGTCAAATCTTTTCAGTCCATTAGGCCCAATTTAATGGACAGTCCTTAAAACTAAAGTTGGCAGCCTGTGAAAATATAGTAGTATATATAGTATTCAAAGGAAATGTCTAAATGTTATTGGGTTGGAGAAAAACATTTCAAGTGAGCTGCACATGAAACATGGCACAAAATGCAGAGTACAGCTGAAGTTAAAAAGCTTTTTCAAGGAGTTTGGAGTGGAAATTCTCTTTGGAATTTTAGCAGTAGGCCCTATGTCTGTTTTTACTCTCGTTCTCTCTGTACAACTCTACTGAGACTTTACTAAGACTTTCTTTCCCTGTTCCCCCCCCCCCCCCCCCCCCACACACACACACACACACCCACACACACACACACACACACACACCACTTGTCTCTCAATTTCAGTTTGCCTTATTGGCATGCATTTAAAGTCATCTGCGTTGCCAAAGCATATACTGTAGAAGGGAAAATAACAGATAAAACAAATACAAAAGAGAAACATCTGGTAATAATAAAAGTAAAGTTTAAAAAAGTGAACCTAAGATTATAATCAAATGTCAACGAAAATGTCCATTAAGTACCTAACAATAATAGTATTTTTGGGTACTTAAGGGACATTTTATTTGACGGTTGTCTCCGCAAAGTCCATTACTTTATACAATTGACACCTCAAAGGGCATTAACCTGTTTACCGTATACCAGGTCATTGCCAAAGGGGGAAAAATACTACAAATTTATATTGCCATCCATTTTGCAATCAGAATCTAAAGTTTGGGGGCTTTGGGTGGAAGTAAGCAGACAGCCTATAGTGCTGTTTTACAGTACCTAACAACAGGTTCAACTTCTAACTAAGATCTCTCTGACAGCAACTAATTTTTTTAATTTGGCTGGATGATTGTATGCTGACTCTCCCTCTCACTCAAGTCATTTCCACATTTCTTCACTTTCTTCATCTCGCTGCTATTGAGGAGCTATCAGTGACTCTCTCCTTCCTTCCCCCCCTCCCTTACTGTCTATTAACTCTCAGTATTTCTTATCTCAGTATTTCATATGACTCACCATATTTCAACATCTCAACTGATATTTCTCTCAGAAGCTCAAGAGCTGCACTGCACGCTGCTTTAGAAATCGCGGACAATCTCCAAACACGCGCGCACGCGCACACACAGATAGTTGGCTATCTGACCTGTCCACACCACAGTGGTCTAGGGTGATAACACTCTCCATTGGACCAAAACTCATCACTCTATACACACATCCCTGGACAAGGCTTTGTGTGTGTGTGTGTGTGTGTGTGTGAGAGTGAGTGAGTGAGTGAGAGAGAGAGAGAGAGAGAGAGAGGAGAGGGAGAGAGAGAGAGAGAGAGAGAGAGAGAGAGGTTGACTGTTGGCCTGAATATCAGTCATAACAACTAAATAGACGTCTGGAATTTAATTCTAGTCTATTTCAATAGGCTATATCAGAATTGTCCACTCGGATTAAGCTATTGACTGTGGTCAATAGCATTACATGCGTGCAATTTCAGGGAAAGAGGTTACTGTACTGGCCGGCACAACTTTCTCAAAAGTAATCTACTGTTATACACCTACCACCACAGAACTGTATGGTCGGGAATTATGTAGCCTAATAAAACCATGACAAACAAATTCTTTTTAAAATCAAGGTGTGTTTTTTTCAACGTGGCATTGAAGAGAGGGGGGGGGGGGTGTGCGTGAGGTTTGGAGAGAGAGGGACATCCATGCCGTGTGTAATGTATCCAAGCTAGGACTTGCCCTGCACTGCGCGGAGAATACTGCGTGCGCTCAGGCGCAGTGGTGTTTTTAGCGTTAAGACCTGCTTTTAGGTGGTCTTAAAATTGCGCGCACGTAAGGACTTTGTGGCCAACATTTAGGGCCTACAAGCCTGGTTTGGCATGGGCGACGCCCAAACCTGTGTTTACGCTCGGAACATGGCGATGGTATCTTCACAAGAGTGCAAAATGACACTTGTGGGAGGCAGACGATAGCATAAGAGGCACGCAAAGGCCAGCACGGAATTAGATCCCAGCGCAAAACTGGATGGTGGAGGCAGACGATAGCGCAAGACGCAGGGAAGATGACATAAGAGGTGCCCAAATGATAGCGCCTGTATGACAATAGGGTCCACAGAGTAGACAGAGCATAGAGTAGACAGAACATAGATAGAGTAGACAGATCATAGAGTCATAGAGTAGACAGAACATAGATAGAGTAGACAGAACATAGATAGAGTAGACAGAACATAGAGTCATAGAGTAGACAGAACATAGAGTCATAGAGTAGACAGCATAAAGTAGACAGAGCGTAGAGTCATAAAAAAGGAATGGAGGGAAACTGTTGGCTTTGTGAAAGCACACATGCAGCTACTGTCACTCCCTATTTCCATGTAAAGAGCGGATCACGTCACAGTAAAGGTTCCTTCACCTCGACATTAGAAATGTAGACTCTCACCCTGGAACCCAGGCACAAACAAATGAGCACTCTTCTTGTTGTGCAGCAGGGACCCAACAGCAACAGAGCCAGGAGCCGCTCTGGACCAAGACCCGCAGTATGAGGCCAGACTCTGGACCATGACCCGCAGTATGAGGCCAGACTCTGGACCATGACCCGCAGTATGAGGCCAGACTGTAGGGAACCATGACCCGCAGTATGAGGCCAGACTGTAGGGAACCATGACCCGCAGTATGAGGCCAGACTGTAGGGAACCATGACCCGCAGTATGAGGCCAGACTCTGGACCATGACCCGCAGTATGAGGCCAGACTGTAGGGAACCATGACCCGCAGTATGAGGCCAGACTGTAGGGAACCATGACCCGCAGTATGAGGCCAGACTCTGGACCATGACCCGCAGTATGAGGCCAGACTGTAGGGAACCATGACCCGCAGTATGAGGCCAGACTCTGGACCATGACCCGCAGTATGAGGCCAGACTGCAGGGAACCATGACCCGCAGTATGAGGCCAGACTGTAGGGAACCATGACCCACAGTATGAGGCCAGACTCTGGACCATGACCCGCAGTATGAGGCCAGACTGCAGGGAACCATGACCCGCAGTATGAGGCCAGACTGCAGGGAACCATGACCCGCAGTATGAGGCCAGACTGTAGGGAACCATGACCCGCAGTATGAGGCCAGACTCTGGACCATGACCCGCAGTATGAGGCCAGACTGCAGGGAACCATGACCCGCAGTATGAGGCCAGACTGTAGGGAACCATGACCCGCAGTATGAGGCCAGACTCTGGACCATGACCCGCAGTATGAGGCCAGACTGTAGGGAACCATGACCCGCAGTATGAGGCCAGACTGCAGGGAACCATGACCCGCAGTATGAGGCCAGACTGCAGGGAACCATGACCCGCAGTATGAGGCCAGACTGCAGGGAACCATGACCCGAAGTATGAGGCCAGACTGTAGGGAACCATGACCCGCAGTATGAGGCCAGACTCTGGACCATGACCAGCAGTATGAGGCCAGACTGTAGGGAACCATGACCCGCAGTATGAGGCCAGACTGCAG
This sequence comes from Poromitra crassiceps, assembly GCF_964638095.1. Lineage (NCBI taxonomy): Eukaryota > Metazoa > Chordata > Actinopteri > Beryciformes > Melamphaidae > Poromitra > Poromitra crassiceps. The sequence continues at coordinate 28,431,114 of NC_139627.1, read as the reverse complement.
GGAACCATGACCCGCAGTATGAGGCCAGACTGCAGGGAACCATGACCCGCAGTATGAGGTCAGACTCTGGACCATGACCCGCAGTATGAGGTCAGACTCTGGACCATGACCCGCAGTATGAGGTCAGACTCTGGACCATGACCAGCAGTATGAGGCCAGACTGCAGGGAACCATGACCCGCAGTATGAGGCCAGACTGTAGGGAACCATGACCCGCAGTATGAGGCCAGACTGTAGGGAACCATGACCCGCAGTATGAGGCCAGACTGTAGGGAACCATGACCCGCAGTATGAGGCCAGACTGCAGGGAACCATGACCCGCAGTATGAGGCCAGACTGTAGGGAACCATGACCCGCAGTATGAGGTCAGACTCTGGACCATGACCCACAGTATGAGGCCAGACTCTGGACCATGACCAGCAGTATGAGGCCAGACTGCAGGGAACCATGACCCGCAGTATGAGGCCAGACTGTAGGGAACCATGACCCGCAGTATGAGGCCAGACTGCAGGGAACCATGACCCGCAGTATGAGGTCAGACTCTGGACCATGACCCACAGTATGAGGCCAGACTCTGGACCATGACCCACAGTATGAGGCCAGACTCTGGACCATGACCCGCAGTATGAGGCCAGACTGTAGGGAACCATGACCCGCAGTATGAGGCCAGACTGTAGGGAACCATGACCCGCAGTATGAGGCCAGACTGCAGGGAACCATGACCCGCAGTATGAGGCCAGACTGTAGGGAACCATGACCCGCAGTATGAGGCCAGACTCTGGACCATGACCCGCAGTATGAGACCAGACTACAGGGAACCATGACCCGCAGTATGAGGCCAGACTCTGGACCATGACCCGCAGTATGAGGTCAGACTGCAGGGAACCATGACCCGCAGTATGAGGCCAGACTGTAGGGAACCATGACCCGCAGTATGAGGCCAGACTGCAGGGAACCATGACCCGCAGTATGAGGCCAGACTGTAGGGAACCATGACCCGCAGTATGAGGTCAGACTCTGGACCATGACCCACAGTATGAGGCCAGACTCTGGACCATGACCAGCAGTATGAGGCCAGACTGCAGGGAACCATGACCCGCAGTATGAGGCCAGACTGTAGGGAACCATGACCCGCAGTATGAGGCCAGACTGCAGGGAACCATGACCCGCAGTATGAGGTCAGACTCTGGACCATGACCCACAGTATGAGGCCAGACTCTGGACCATGACCCACAGTATGAGGCCAGACTCTGGACCATGACCCGCAGTATGAGGCCAGACTGTAGGGAACCATGACCCGCAGTATGAGGCCAGACTGTAGGGAACCATGACCCGCAGTATGAGGCCAGACTGCAGGGAACCATGACCCGCAGTATGAGGCCAGACTGTAGGGAACCATGACCCGCAGTATGAGGCCAGACTCTGGACCATGACCCGCAGTATGAGACCAGACTACAGGGAACCATGACCCGCAGTATGAGGCCAGACTCTGGACCATGACCCGCAGTATGAGGTCAGACTGCAGGGAACCATGACCCGCAGTATGAGGCCAGACTGTAGGGAACCATGACCCGCAGTATGAGGCCAGACTGCAGGGAACCATGACCCGCAGTATGAGGCCAGACTGTAGGGAACCATGACCCGCAGTATGAGGTCAGACTCTGGACCATGACCCACAGTATGAGGCCAGACTCTGGACCATGACCAGCAGTATGAGGCCAGACTGCAGGGAACCATGACCCGCAGTATGAGGCCAGACTGTAGGGAACCATGACCCGCAGTATGAGGCCAGACTGCAGGGAACCATGACCCGCAGTATGAGGTCAGACTCTGGACCATGACCCGCAGTATGAGGCCAGACTGTAGGGAACCATGACCCGCAGTATGAGGTCAGACTCTGGACCATGACCCACAGTATGAGGCCAGACTCTGGACCATGACCAGCAGTATGAGGCCAGACTGCAGGGAACCATGACCCGCAGTATGAGGCCAGACTGTAGGGAACCATGACCCGCAGTATGAGGCCAGACTGCAGGGAACCATGACCCGCAGTATGAGGTCAGACTCTGGACCATGACCCACAGTATGAGGCCAGACTCTGGACCATGACCCACAGTATGAGGCCAGACTCTGGACCATGACCCGCAGTATGAGGCCAGACTGTAGGGAACCATGACCCGCAGTATGAGGCCAGACTGTAGGGAACCATGACCCGCAGTATGAGGCCAGACTGCAGGGAACCATGACCCGCAGTATGAGGCCAGACTGTAGGGAACCATGACCCGCAGTATGAGGCCAGACTCTGGACCATGACCCGCAGTATGAGACCAGACTACAGGGAACCATGACCCGCAGTATGAGGCCAGACTCTGGACCATGACCCGCAGTATGAGGTCAGACTGCAGGGAACCATGACCCGCAGTATGAGGCCAGACTGTAGGGAACCATGACCCGCAGTATGAGGCCAGACTGTAGGGAACCATGGCCCGTAGTATGAGGCCAGACTGTAGGGAACCATGACCCGCAGTATGAGGCCAGACTGTAGGGAACCATGACCCGCAGTATGAGGCCAGACTGTAGGGAACCATGACCCGCAGTATGAGGCCAGACTGTAGGGAACCATGACCCGCAGTATGAGGCCAGACTGCAGGGAACCATGACCCGCAGTATGAGGCCATGAGGCCAGACTGTAGGGAACCATGACCCGCAGTATGAGGCCAGACTGCAGGGAACCATGACCCGCAGTATGAGGCCAGACAGCAGGGAACCATGACCCGCAATATGAGGCCAGACTGTAGGGAACCATGACCCGCAGTATGAGGCCAGACTGTAGGGAACCATGACCCGCAGTATGAGGCCAGACTGCAGGGAACCAATACCCGCAGTATGAGGTCAGACTGTAGGGAACCATGACCCGCAGTATGAGGTCAGACTGTAGGGAACCATGACCCGCAATATGAGGCCAGACTGTAGGGAACCATGACCCGCAGTATGAGGCCAGACTGTAGGGAACCATGAATGGTAATGGTAAATGGCCTGCATTTATATAGCGCTTTTATCCAAAGCGCTTTACAATCAGTAGGTAGTCTACATTCACCCATTCATACACCGATGGCGGCAGGCTGCCACGCAGGGTGCCTACACACCATCGGGAGCAAGGAGGGTTAGGTGTCTTGCCCAAGGACACCACGACAGCAGCTGGGAGGGAGCGGGGATCGAACCGCCAACCCTTGCGTCATTGGCCGACCCGCTCTACCTCCTGAGCTAAAGCCGCCCCTCACCATGACCCGCAGTATGAGGCCAGACTGTAGGGAATCATGCATGTCAAGAACAGAGAATCACTCATGACATGTTGACTCACTCTGCCCTGCTGGCAGAGAAAAGCCACAAATCACATATGTAAGCATGTGTCCATGTGCTTGAGTGTGTGTGAGTGTGTGTTTCAATGCATACGTAGTTGTGAAAGACAAAATGTGTGTATTCAATCATGTTTGGAGTACACTGTGTTCATGTGTGAGAGCTGTGTGTGTGCTTGTCTGTCCAGGCGTGTGTGCATATTCACCCTTGTGTGTGTGTGTGTGTGTGTGTGTGTGTGTGTGTGTGTGTGTGTGTGTGTGTGTGTGTCTAACAGACGTTCTGCGGTCATCAGACCAGCCAGGCACCAGCCCCAGACAGCGAGGTCAGAGTCATTCACTAATCATATTAACATTCCTCCATAATGACCTAACACATAACTCTCCCTCCCTCCCTCCCTCCATCCATCCCTTTCACTCATGCTTTCCATGTTACCCTCCTTTCCCTGCCTGTATTTTCTCCCTTTCTCACCACCACTCATTTTCCCTGCCTCCATCTCTGATGTGCTCTCAGTCTTTCCATGCATCCTTCTCTCTTTCTACTCCCCATGCATTCATCCCCATATTGTGTCTTCTTCTCACTGTCTCCATTTGTCTTCTACTTTCCTATCATTAACTCCCATCCCCCCCCCCCTCTCTCTCTCTCTCTCTCTCTCTCTCTCTCTCTCTCTCTCTCTTTCTTTCCATCCCTCTTTTCCTCTCATATGATCTAGTTTCTTCTGACCCCGACTGATTCAGGTTACCTGCAGGTCAACAGTTTAATCTTGGAGCACGCAAGAAAGCCTGGCTGCATGGAAAGCTATAAACCTGTTTGTCTGCCTGCCTGCCTGTCCACTGGTCTGTCAGTCACCCTCTATGTGTCTCCAGCTCCAGTTTCAATCCATCAACTCAAACAGATTTGATCAAACTAGCACTTGTTGCCAGGCAGCCTGGCTGCCGGTCTACATCTGGCTATGTCTGAAGGAACCTCAACCTGAGCAAGTATACAAAATGCTCATGGGGCTACTTGTTCTAAGCATGGCAATGCACGTTCATTTGTATATCACATTTCATACACAGAGGCAATTCAAAGTGTTTTACAAATGACGTCATCCGTCATCTGGCTGCCTGGCAGTGACATCACCGATGACATCACTCATTGATGACATCACAATTGCTAGAGTGACATCAGTCGGAAGGCTGACTGACTCACAACCCTGAGGATAAATTACATCATCAGTGGACGAGCAGAGCTGCCTGGCAAAACATATTGCCAGGCAGCTCTGCTTGTCCACCAGATGACGGATGACATCATCAGTAACACACATGCTGCATAGTGATGTCCAGTTCTTCATGTTTTTGTCCGGCAGCTGGCTGCTGGCCTACGTCTGACTATGTCTGTAGGAAGTAAGCTGACTGACAACCCTAAAAGGTCGGAAGGAAGCTGACTAAACGCTCAAGTGACATCACTCGTGACATCTCTCACCGATGACATCACAATTGCTCGAGTGACATAGCTCGGAAGACAACCCTGAGGACAATGATGTCATCAGTAGCCAGCTGCCTGGCAATATTTTTTGCCTGGCAACACAAAAACACACGCGCATGCCCTTATCAGTGATGTCACTCGGGCTGAGCATGCTCACTAAATATTAAGCAATAGAGTACCGCAGGGATGACATATTTTTGTAGGCTTTATCCAGAAATCACCGCCATTTGTTTCTTCAGTGGAAAAGTCTATGGGGTTTTAGAATGGAGATTTCACTTAAATGCATAAAATAAGGTGTGGTTAACAAATGTGTTTATGGCAATGCGGATTTGGGTTGAGCATGATACTCTTCACAAACGTGAATAACTATTATGCATTTTATAAAAATCTAGTTTTTTTTATAAACACATTTATGTTCCAAAAGTCATAAAAGTTATTCACATTTGTGAAGATTATCATGCGGAACCCAAACTTGCGTTCCCATAAACTTTTGTTAACCACAGACCTTATTTTATCCTGGTTGCTAATGTGGTTCCTCCTCTGGTCGTTAAGGGCGCCTGTTCAGAGGGAGGGGAACTGGTTGGAATAGCGTGAACCTCCCACGTGCTATGTCCTACCGGTGAAGCTTCCCCTGTCAGGTGAAAAGAAGCGGATGGCTAACTGCCCATGTCTCAGAGGAAGCATGGAGCCAGTTTCGGCTCTCCCCAGATCGGCAGAGGGTGAAGTAGGGCGGCTTTAGCTCAGGAGGTAGAGCGGGTCGGCCAATGACGCAAGGGTTGGCGGTTCGATCCCCGCTCCCTCCCAGCTGCTGTCGTTGTGTCCTTGGGCAAGACACTTAACCCTCCTTGCCTCATATGATTGGCATGAATGTAGACATGAATGATGGTGGTCGGAGGGGCCGTTGAGCGCTTTCGAACCACGAAACCACCATGGTGTGAACGAATAATGATTCTGTGAAGCGCTTTGAGCACTTGGAAAGGCGCTATATAAATCCAATCATTATTATTATTATTATTATTATAGTAGCAACCAGGATAAATAAATTAAATTAGCACTAATGGGGGATAAAAATGGGATAAAAAAATCAGGAAAAAAAAAAAGTGATGTCACTCACGCTGAGCATGCTCGTTGAGCAATTGTGCGTAGATGTTGTCACAATGTCAAGACTGATGACATCTCTCACTGATGACATCACAATTGCTCGAGTGACATCGTGGAGACAGAAAGTGGTCCGGATTAAGTGTGAGTGCCGACACTCATGTTCCGGACCCTGCACACAGAATAAAGTTGACCTCAGAGTGCGTAATAGTGCTCTGCCAGTGGCATGCCCCTGACTCAGGGAGTGCCCTTAGGCACAGTCCAGTCCAGTCAGGTAATGATGGACCGGGGGCCTGTCCACAAGAACCAGTCTGTGGGGGGCCGCAGAGAACTAGCGCACCCATATAAACTTTCTGGAACTCAAGGCAGTTTTTTCTTTCCATTAAATATTTCCTCCCTTCTATCAGGGGACATCACGTTCTCCTGAGGTATATATAAACCACCAAGGTGGTTTACGCACACTGACGTTGCACATGTTGGCTCGCAAACTGATGGTATGGATCAGAATCAGAAAGATTTAAGCAGTGTGGAGCAGTGTGCAATTCCTCTCCCTGAGAGCAGCGTACATCCCGGGAGTCCTGAACACAGGCGCAGAGGTAATGTCCAGGGGCAGTCCGGGTTCTCCACCCCCAAATAATGGAACAGATTTGGCCAAGCTACAGTGGACCTGTTTGCCACGAGGGAGAACACTCCTTAGGAGCGGTTCTTCTCTATCAGCAGCCCGGATGCGCCACTGGGCACAGGTGCACGCCTGGCCGCATGAGCTGCTTTACGCGTTTCCCATGCTGTCTCTGATCCCCCCTCTAGCCAGTGAGGGACCACGGACACACACTCCTCCTGATAGCAGGGTCAATGCAGGAATCCTAAAGTCAAATTCAATACTTTTTAAGACATTTTCAAATCATTTTCAATATATTTTAAGACCTCAGCGCCACTTTTGTCACATCAGCGATAGGGGTGTAAATCACAAGTTTCATCACAATAAAATATATAGATTCTTTTCACGATGCGATATTTGCTATCACAAAATATGCCACGATACGATATCGATATGAGTTAAGGGCCTTCATTTTCCCTAAATTGATTTATCAGCTTTTCATACTTTTCAAGACCCCGCGGATACCATGTGATAGCTTCGAATAGGCCAGCAATGCACTGGCAAAGAGAAATTTATCAGCTTGGTGCTTCTCTACAAATCCACCGTCGAGTCCATCCTCACCTCCTCCACCACCGTCTGGTATGCTGCTGCTGCCCTCAAGGACATCTCCAGACTGCAGCACATGATCCGCCATCCTGAAAAGGTGGTCAGACACAGCCTGCCATCCCTTCAGGACCTGCACACTGCCAGGACGCTGAAGTGGTCTCGGAAAATCATGGTCGACCCCTTCCACCCACCCACGTCCTCATCTTTGAGGCTTTCTCCCTTGGCAGAAGACAGGTCTGGCGGCACCAGAACCTCTCGTCACAGGGAGTTTCTTCCCAAGTGCCTCTTCAACAAGAACATAAAGCGCCCACAAATGACTTGTATCACTCCCCCACCCTGATGCCCCCTGAGCACAGCTGGCTTAGTAACGGGATGAGCCCCCACCCCCCACCATTATCCTATCCCCCCTCCCTGCCTGTTTTAGTTTGTTTTTTTTGGAGGGGGGGGGGGGGGCATTTTGGAATAAATTAAGCATGTTAGTTTATGCAGCACAACACACGGAAATCATAGTCTACACGTCAGCTCTAATCAGCTCACATTCACAAATCACATCCATTCTCGCAAGCCACACACACCACTGCTGCTGCTGGAAAGCTTTGCCCCTACCACCCCATCCTCCACCTTTCTAGTTCAGTCTTAGCATGGAGCAAAGGTTAAGCATGTATTCAACGTCTTGCTTTGGACTCACTCTTGTATACCCAGGGAGCATCTTCTGTCAGCGCCAAACAACTGTATTTCCATTTGTTGCAATAAATTGTTGAATCTATGAGGCTTCCCGACTGAAATCTATTTATTTATGCAAGCAGGTACTTCTAGCAGTGTTGTGTCCACACCGACACATCTTCAGCACATCCTTGTGTGGCAAAAAAGAATAAAGCGTTATGGCAAGCAAGCGATGGGTACTTCCTGTTGCAGCTTCCCGTCACTCTAAAATATTCTGGCCTGTTTTTGCGTTTCTGTGAGGCAGCGATCTAGAATCCACCACTGATTGATGCCCAACCTCATGGTGTAAGACAGACAGGCACTTACATGGACATCGTGCACAGGATAAAATCATCATATGTCAAGGTGACGCTTCCCTGTTGTGTAGTATCTGTTCGTAGGAAGTGGTCTGTGAGAGCACGGAGCCTGACACAACAGGCCATGTAGTCATCGAAACAGATGCAGCCGTTTCTGGTGTAGCGTATGATGATTCGATTCAGAATCTGTGGACTGATTATGTAGCCCATACCGCTGATTGCCTCATACATCTGAATTGGTTCAACACTCCCATTGGAGGCCTGGTCATACATGATGAAATACTGCTTCCAGCCATTCACAGCCGTGTACAGCTCCTTGAACTCATTGAAATCCATGTTCCCTGTGTTATCACTTTCTAGCTTTGCAATCATGAGCGTGCATGTATCCAAGCTGATGGGAGTGTGGCTGCTGCTGATACCAGCCTCGGTCAGACAACTCTGAAGAGCTCCTGCATCAACCTCACCCTCCTGGTCTGCTATTGATGAAAACAAAACCCACATGGGATCAACGGCTGGCCTAGGTGGGGTGCAATATGGCGCTGGATAGCCCTCTCCATACGAAGGATACCCTTCCTGGTATGGTGCACCTCCCATAGGCCCACCCATAGTGTCTCCTGGCATGCCTTGGGGAGGCATCCCCTGTGGCATGTCTTGCATCTGTCCCTCATACCCCTGCCCAGGCGGTGCACCATACATTCCTGGATAGCCCTCTCCATACGAAGGATACCCTTCCTGGTATGGTGCACATCCAATAGGCCCAGCCATGGGGTCTCCTGGCATTCCTTGGGGAGGCATCCCATGTGGCATGTCCTGCATCTGTCCCTCATACCCCGGCCCAGGAGGGCCGCCAAACGTTGCTGTATAGCCCCCTGCATACAAAGGAGATCCTCCCTGGTATGGTGTACCTCCAATAGTCCCACCCATGGGGTCTCCTGGCTTCCCCTGATACATGTCTTGCATCTGTCCCTCATACTCCATCCCAGGAGGGATGCCATGCGTTGCTGGATAGCCCCCTGCATACGAAGATCGTCCCTGGTCTGGTGCACCTCCCATAGGCCCACCCATGGGGTCTCCTGGCATTCCTTGGGGTGGCATCCCCTGAGACATGTCTGGCATCTGTCCCTCATACCCCATCTCAGGAGGGATGCCATGTGTTGCTGGATAGCCCCCTGCATACGAAGATCGTCCCTGGTCTGGTGCACCTCCCATAGGCCCACCCATGGGGTCTCCTGGCATTCCTTGGGTTGGCATCCCCTGAGACATGTCTGGCATCTGTCCCTCATACCCCATCCCAGGAGGGATGCCATGTGTTGCTGGATAGCCCCCTGCATACGAAGATCCTCCCTGGTCTGGTGCACCTCCCATAGGCCCACCCATGGGGTCTCCTGGCATTCCTTGGGGTGGCATCCCCTGAGACATGTCTGGCATCTGTCCCTCATACCCCATCCCAGGAGGGATGCCATGTGTTGCTGGATAGCCCCCTGCATACGAAGATCGTCCCTGGTCTGGTGCACCTCCCATAGGCCCACCCATGGGGTCTCCTGGCATTCCTTGGGGTGGCATCCCCTGAGACATGTCTGGCATCTGTCCCTCATACCCCATCCCAGGAGGGATGCCATGTGTTGCTGGATAGCCCCCTGCATACGAAGATCCTCCCTGGTCTGGTGCACCTCCCATAGGCCCACCCATGGGGTCTCCTGGCATTCCTTGGGGTGTCATCCCCTGAGACATGTCTGGCATGTTTCCTTCATACCCACGGTATCCTTGATAAGACATTTACAACAGGTTATACAGGTGCAACAGTCTAATATCATCATGATGGCAACATCACCAATGACATCACAATTGCTCGAGGGACATCACTGATGAGATCATCATTGCATAATGACCGATGACATCACACTTGCTCTAGTGACATCACTGATTATGACATCATCACTTACATAATCACCGATGACATCACAATTGCTCAAGTGACATCACTGATGAGATCATCATTGCATGACCGATGATGACATCACACTTGCTCTAGTGACATTACTGATTATGACATCATCACTTACATAATCACCGATGACATCACAATTGCTCAAGTGACATCACTGATTAATCATCACTGACATAATCACCGATGACATCACAATTGCTCAAGTGACATCACTGAGTCATCATCAGTGACATCACCGATGACATTAGCAATTGCTCGAGTGGCACCACTCATGAAACCCATTGATGACACCACTGATGAGATCACTCACTAATGACATCATCACCGATGACATCACATTTGCTCTGTGTCATCAGTGTGACATCATCGGAGACCTCGCCACTCTTTTGGCGACCTGATCTTTCTTTCTTTCTTAAAGCTGCCTCGGCCATTGAGATATAATATGAATGGAGGGAGTGTCCCTATCTCCTCCCTGTATGTTCTTTTGAAGCCAAAATCCGGCCAGATCACTGAACCAGAGTCTGCGCAGTAGCGCCCTTGATTGAGAACCTGTGAGAGCTCCACGCCCCTCTGAACTTTCTTATGTAGAGCTGCTGTTTCTAGAATGCGCACAGTGCGTTGTGTATTTATATACAGTCTAGCTCTGTAAATATTACACTTTAAGTTGTAATATTTTTTTGTCTCGCCAAAAGTAACCAGGAAGATTCCCACTATGAGATCAGTTTATCAAAATGACGCCTGTACGAAAATCTGATTTTGGTTGTCGGAGATTCAGACCTCCGGGCTGCTGCTGTGCTCTCAGCGCTCTCAGCGCGGGCCGGAAGTGGAGGCAGGCCTCAGTCAAGACAACAGCCTCACTGGGGGGATTGCTGTGTCTAGCCTAATGTTTTCGTGGCATTTTGATTAACTTTATGATTTAATTCCTTTTGGAGCAAATGTTGGTGTTACAAATCTAACCTTGACGCTTTACGCAACGTTGTTTGCTGGTGTTGTGGGTACTGCAGCCTGTAACGTTCTCCGTTGTCGGAGATTGAGTTGTACTGTCAATGGTTGTATCAGCCAGACAAGTCAGACCTCCGGGCTGCTCTCAGCCCGCAAGAGGAGCCAGGGCTGCTTGGCTCAGCCTCTCACTGGGGGAAATTTCTCGGATGAACAGCTCTGTGTTGATTAGCCTAATGTTTCCGTGGCATTTTGATTAACTTTATGATTACATTTCTTTTGGCGCAAATGTTGGTTTAACAAATGTAACCGTGAGGCTATGTTGTTGTACCCGCCCGGTAGTGTGTGTAGGCAGGCCAAACTAACGTTAGCCTAGACCTGAGCCAGGCTGCCTGGTCTATTGCCTGATATATCGTTACTAAGAGAGGAGCTTGTGAAGGATGAACATCCCCACAGTCAAAGCATTTCCCCCAGATATGCATATAAAAACGTTTGTTGCTTTAATAGCCTACAAAAAATAAAACGTCTGTATGTCATGCTAACCCGTTAGCGATGAGCTAATGGTGCTTGTGTACTACTAACGCTAGGCCTCATCTCATCTTATACCCGGGACGGGAGTTAACGTTATAAAACACATTTCCTGTCAGTTGGACAACCTGGTCAGTTCTGAAAACATGTGTCTATTATTGTGTTATTCCAGCTATCGTTATCGGTTGTTAAGTTATAGTAATATGAAAAACAGCCAACTAGCGCAAGCAGCTAACGCTGCTAATGCTAGCCTGCATGTTAAAACCATTGTGTAGCCTACCTATAACGTAGCTGGAGTAACTCATAAAACACATATTTTCTGAACTTACTTCAGTCCCCAACCAACATTAATTCCTCGCGCACAAAACATTTGTTTTCATTCCTCAAAACAATGTTCTTTTTATTGGGGTCCATTGATGTCTACTGTAGCCAGCACAGCCAACCATGAGCCACCCGACCTCCAGGCAGCGTTAGATAACATGAAGCCGTGTGTCTTGTCTGTGACGATAGATCTATTATGTGCAGAGCCTGTCCAGCCAATGACGGCTTGAGACTGGCTGCCACAGCTGTCAATCATCCATTTTTATCCCTTTTTACATGTCAAATAACTACTTAAAAACAAACTGATCAGAAAAATGACCACTTGCACAGGCATTAGCATGATAATGACTATCTAAAATGATACAAACCACCTTTGGAAAAAAATTATCTGACGTATACTGTGATTATTTCGGTTGTGATTTTCCCATCCACTAACATGGGGAGGCGGGCCTTGTGACCTAATACTGGATTCAGCCGTCAGGGCGGCGATCTAACATGCAGCGGCTTCACTAAACGGGAGGTAAAGTGGCGTCCATCTTTATATAAGTCGATGGCCTCGGCCCATAGTGGCAACACTGTAAAATATAAAATAAGAATGAATTAGGTGTGTTTTCATCGGAAATGTAAATAAACTCGCAAATTCGCATTCTCGATTCCTAGGACTGCGGCCTGTGCGGGCTCGCGACCTCACCCGCCCTGCAGTATAATAGCCTTATATTGCCTCAGACTGATGACATCATTGATGACATCATCCATGATGACATCATCTCAGAACTTATAATAGCCTCACCCAGGAAGGATGTCATCAAGCATGATCACATTAGTGTCTAGAGAGAGTGGCATCAGCGGAGGACCAAAATGCGAGACTCATTAGCCAATGAACACCCAGCAATGGGTCTCGCGCTACTTTTGAATGCTAAAATAAAGCTGATAATGTACAATTTGATTCAAGAAAAAAAAAAACTTTCAAAGTACAACACAAACTGTCCATTTTGCTGCAACACGACAGTGCTGCTTAATCCAGGACCTTACTTCCTGGAACTCTTGAGAGTAAAAAACTGGTCCATTGGAGTGAATGGAGATGTCGGGACTCTTCTATCTACATGGCTCTGGATCACATCAGTGGTGACATCATAACTGACTGATGACATCATCCCTGATGACGTCATCACTGGTGACATCATCACTGACTGACAGAGGTGTGGACAGCACACAAATTGAAACAGAGAACAGAGTCCATAATGGAAATTATAGACAGACAGAAAACAGATCGAGCCCACCCTGACATAGCTGTGGCTGGGTGATCATCGGTGAAAATGCCATCAGCGAGTATCATCAGTGATGTCATCAGTGATAATGTCATTGGGGTGACATCATGAGCTTTTAGCTAAAGCACTGATGATGTCAGACCTTATATGCTAACTTAACTGCGGAGTCTCATTTGAAGACGGTGATAGTGGATGGATAAATCCAGAAGGAGGCGGTAATGCAACGTAAAGGATGTCAACTGTCAAAAAGCACCACAGTAGAAGAAGAATTAAAAACGGTGTCACAAAGAACCACTGACAAGGAGGCTGGGCCCATAGAAGTTGATGTACAGGACATACAGTAGATGTTGGAGTACTGTAGTGGTTGTGGCCGCAGTAATACCGGAGCCTGCGCATGCGCTAGCAGGAGAGTCAACATGTGGCACTATCTTGCCAGTAAATTTAGCAGTTAGCGGCCCTGCTGATAAAAACAGTGGTGAAGCTGGATTCGGAGGTCAGGAGGGAGAGTGCTGAGCCTGTGGTGACAGAAGCGTTACCGAAGGTCGCACCTGTCCCATTTCAGGGACCTTCACTGCAGACCGGATCCGGCTGGCAGACTATTCCTATCCAACTGAGACTTGAGAAGCGATACAAATACCTCGACTCACCAGGCAAGACCGCGGCTTCGCTAAACCCCCGCTTCCGGCCTAGCGGAGCCGACGTAGCACACAACTACAAAGGGCTTCCCGAGGAGCGGACTTTTTCTCTCTCAAAACAATTGAAAACCACCGTCATGTTAAAGCTGAGCAAGGAGATAGATTTTATTTCACCAGAGCCGAAGGCAGCAACACAAAAGACTGATGGAAATAACAGAAGAGAAGGTAAGCCCCACTATACCAGCTCAGTGGCCTTGTGGTCTGAGTGTCCGCCCTGAGACTGGGAGGTTGTGAGTTCGATCCCCGGCCGAGTCATACCAAAGACTATAAAAATGGGACCCATTTGCCTCCCTGCTTGGCACTCAGCATCAAAGGGTTGGAATTGGGGGGTTAGATCACCATATGATTCCCGAGCGCGGCGCTGCTGCCGCTCACCGCTCCCCCAGGGGATGGGTCACGGAGAACAAATTTCACACATTGTGTGACAATCAGTGGGACTTTACTGACTTTACTTTAAACTGGTATCCAGCATTGACAGTAGATACAGTAAACACGATCCTGCCTGACCAATCAGTCGTCTGCAGTGTTTTCACGTCACCGTATGGTACCGGGTCCACAGCGCTGGAACCTCAACAAAGCAGGGACCAAAACTAGCACGACTCAACCCTGACTCAACCCGGGCTGTCCAGGTTTTTGATCGGTGCAATGAGACAAAAAAGCGAGATGAGCTGGGCGGGGCCGCGCTAATACCAGCGGTGGAAATGGGCCATAAGAGGCACTTCCCTCACTGGGAAAGGGTTTGGGTCTAGCGGGGCCTCAACATCTGCTGTGAAAGGCAGCCCTGGATCAACGCATGTCAACATCCACGAGTCAAGAGGTACATCCTTCCACCAGAGTCCCTCTGCTGCCCAACATGAAGAAAGCCTCCTAAGGTTTGGCGGATCAAGTTGGGGTGATACGCAGCGGGCGTTCCATATGGATTCTAGGAGGAGGCCGACAGAAACCTGCTCCCTACAGAGACAGCTGATTCATTAGTTGGCCATCATTGCATCCTTGTTTTGACTGAAGCCAAAAAGGAGTGGACTTCTTTCCCTTACTGTTTCTGGAAAGGCAGAAATATCCGTCAGATTAGAAATTGACGTTGGAAGTCCCAAGAAATGCCAGGCGCCAAACCTTGACCAATTTGCACAATTGGTCAAATGCTCTAATGCAATTGAGCTGTTAATCTGTCAGTGAAGTGGATCTTGGGCCTGTTAGTGCTGGGAAAGTCCTCTAAAGTCTAAACATCTCATTACACTTACGTATGGTGTGCTCTGTGTGTATGTGTGTGTGTGTCTGTGTGTGTGTGTGTGTGTGTGTGTGTGTGTGTGTGTGTGTGTGAGAGAGACAAAGAGTGCAAGAGAACGAGAGAGAATAAGCAGTGGGTTTTATTAAAGCACTAATGTGTTTTTCCATGAGAATATCTGTGGTTATGAGGTTTTAGCGTTAGCGCTTGGCAATGCATGTATACATGTGTGTGAGAACACATGTGTGTGTGTGTGTGTGTGTGTGTGTGTGTGTGTGTGTGATACGCAAACATGTATAATTTGCTTGCAAGTTTATATTTGTTCCTTTGCCCATGTGTGCATATGTGTGTGTGTGCAATGCAAACTCTTTCTCTGTGTGTGTGTGTGTGTGTGTGTGTGTGTGTGTGTGTGTGTGTGTGTGTGTGTGTATGTGTGTGTGTGTGTGTTGCTGTGGCCATTGGCTGCGGCACAGTGTATTCCAGTAGATTTACGGTCACCCGGCGCTGGCACTGAGACGAGAATATGGCTTTAGTTCGGCAGCCTGAAGAACAAAATAGTCTCACTTTTTCTCCTCTCCTGTCTTCATTTCTCTTCCTCCCATTGCACTGGCTGTATACATACAGTATATTAGGCTCTCATTTTTGGCTGGACCGCAACAGCGGGGCAGCCCTACAAACGCCAATGTCACTGAGTGACTGAGTCGCTGGATGAGTGATGAAGTGGCATCATTGGTTGGCCGTGGCATGTGGTTGCTGGATCACAGATCACTAGCTGCTAGTTAGAGTCTGTAGATCACTATCAGCTACAGATCACTAGCTGCTAGTTAGAGTCTGTAGATCACTATCAGCTACAGATCACTAGCTGTTAGAGTCTGTAGATCACTATCAGCTACAGATCACTAGCTGCTAGTTAGAGTCTGTAGATCACTATCAGCTACAGATCACTAGCTGCTAGTTAGAGTCAGATAACTATCAGCTACAGATCACTAGCTGCTAGTTAGATAGTCTGTAGATCACTATCAGCTACATATCACTAGCTGCTAGTTAGAGTATGTAGATCACCATCAGCTACATATCACTAGCTGCTAGTTAGAGTATGTAGATCACTATCAGCTACAGATCACTAGCTGCTAGTTAGAGTCTGTAGATCACTATCAGCTACAGATCACTAGCTGCTAGTTAGAGTCTGTAGATCACTATCAGCTACAGATCACTAGCTGCTAGTTAGATAGAGTCTGTAGATCACTATCAGCTACAGATCACTATAGCTGCTAGTTAGAGTCTGTAGATCACTATCAGCTACAGAGCACTATAGCTGCTAGTTAGAGTCTGTAGATCACTATCAGCTACAGATCACTATAGCTGCTAGTTAGAGTCTGTAGATCACTATCAGCTACAGATCACTATAGCTGCTAGTTAGAGTCTGTAGATCACTATCAGCTACAGATCACTAGCTGCTAGTTAGAGTCTGTAGATCACTATCAGCTACAGATCACTATAGCTGCTAGTTAGAGTCTGTAGATCACTATCAGCTACAGATCACTAGCTGCTAGTTAGAGTCTGTAGATCACTATCAGCTACAGATCACTAGCTGCTAGTTAGAGTCTGTAGATCACTATCAGCTACAGATCACTAGCTGCTAGTTAGAGTCTATAGATCACTATCAGCTACAGATCACTATAGCTGCTAGTTAGAGTCTGTAGATCACTATCAGCTACAGATCACTATAGCTGCTAGTTAGAGTCTGTAGATCACTATCAGCTACAGATCACTAGCTGCTAGTTAGAGTCTGTAGATCACTATCAGCTACAGATCACTATAGCTGCTAGTTAGAGTCTGTAGATCACTATCAGCTACAGATCACTAGCTGCTAGTTAGAGTCTGTAGATCACTATCAGCTACAGATCACTATAGCTGCTAGTTAGAGTCTGTAGATCACTATCAGCTACAGATCACTAGCTGCTAGTTAGAGTCTGTAGATCACTATCAGCTACAGATCACTATAGCTGCTAGTTAGAGTCTGTAGATCACTATCAGCTACAGATCACTAGCTGCTAGTTAGAGTCTGTAGATCACTATCAGCTACAGATCACTAGCTGCTAGTAAAGCCCAATTTATGCTTCGTCTGCCAACACTTTTGAAACGGTCGCCGACAGAAATGAGGACTTGAGTCAACACTTTCAAGTGTCTGCGAGCAGTGTCTGCTACCTGGTGAAATGTCTAGTGTCGCTGACTACGTCACATAATGTCGCGCAAGTCTGATTGGCTATATAGACGGGCACGCGCGACTTCCTTGTTTTAGTTTTCGCTGAAATTAAATTAATGAGCTTGTCCCCGGTATTTTTATCAGCATGTCCTTGATGTATGACTTAGTGAAAATCACAAAGAACACCGTGACCAACTTCCCAGAGAGAGAGGAGGTGATTGTGTGGTTGTGTGTCATTATATGCGGCTGCAGTTACATCTTGCCTCCGACGTGGGTTCACTGACAGCATTCCCTCTCTTGGCTGTCTGCACTAGTTCTCTGCCTCCCTCTGTCTCTAGCGTCACGTGACCGTTGCACCGCGGAGAGAAGCATAAATGCAGCAACATGAGCGACACTTTATTTTTCGTCTGCGACCATGTGCTGAGCGACACTTTCTAATAAGTATAAATTAAGCTTTAGAGTCTATAGATCACTATCAGCTACAGATCACTAGCTGCTAGTTAGAGTCTGTAGATCACTATCAGCTACAGATCACTATAGCTGCTAGTTAGAGTCTGTAGATCACTATCAGCTACAGATCACTAGCTGCTAGTTAGAGTCTATAGATCACTATCAGCTACAGATCACTAGCTGCTAGTTAGAGTCTGTAGATCACTATCAGCTACATATCACTAGCTGCTAGTTAGAGTCTGTAGATCACTATCAGCTACAGATCACTAGCTGCTAGTTAGATAGAGTCTGTAGATCACTATCAGCTACAGATCACTAGCTGCTAGTTAGAGTCTGTAGATCAGTATCAGCTACAGATCACTAGCTGCTAGTTAGAGTCTATAGATCACTATCAGCTACAGATCACTAGCTGCTAGTTAGAGTCTGTAGATCACTATCAGCTACAGATCACTAGCTGCTAGTTAGATAGAGTCTGTAGATCACTATCAGCTACAGATCACTAGCTGCTAGTTAAGAGTCTGTAGATCACTATCAGCTACAGATCACTAGCTGCTAGTTAGAGTCTGTAGATCACTATCAGCTACAGATCACTAGCTGCTAGTTAGAGTCTGTAGATCACTATCAGCTACAGATCACTAGCTGCTAGTTAGAGTCTATAGATCACTATCAGCTACAGATCACTAGCTGCTAGTTAGAGTCTGTAGATCACTATCAGCTACAGATCACTAGCTGCTAGTTAGATAGAGTCTGTAGATCACTATCAGCTACAGATCACTAGCTGCTAGTTAAGAGTCTGTAGATCACTATCAGCTACAGATCACTAGCTGCTAGTTAGAGTCTGTAGATCACTATCAGCTACAGATCACTAGCTGCTAGTTAGAGTCTGTAGATCACTATCAGCTACAGATCACTAGCTGCTAGTTAGAGTCTGTAGATCACTATCAGCTACAGATCACTAGCTGCTAGTTAGAGTCTGTAGATCACTATCAGCTACAGATCACTAGCTGCTAGTTAGAGTCTGTAGATCACTATCAGCTACAGATCACTAGCTGCTAGTTAGAGTCTGTAGATCACTATCAGCTACAGATCACTAGCTGCTAGTTAGAGTCTGTAGATCACTATCAGCTACAGATCACTAGCTGCTAGTTAGAGTCTATAGATCACTATCAGCTACAGATCACTAGCTGCTAGTTAGAGTCTGTAGATCACTATCAGCTACAGATCACTAGCTGCTAGTTAGAGTCTATAGATCACTATCAGCTACAGATCACTAGCTGACAGGAACGTGACAGGAACGCCCTGCCGGGGCTGCAGAATCAGACCCGTCTCAAGTTTTGGGCACAGGAGCAGTTTAACTTCACCAAGCCAGAGGAAGTATAAACACATCATGTGCGGTCCAGGCATATACTATACATACTGTACATGAATACATAAAGGTGGTGGGGGTTTAAAATAAAGTGAGATTAGAATGGGCCGAATATAAAAATAAGAATAGCTGGCTGGGATTTTCCCAAATTCTATTGTGAATCACACAATGGTGTGTCTGTCGGGGGACGGTAACTGACAAGGTTAGAGAGAATACTGGACCCAGTTCAGAGAGGACTGACGACTGGAACCTTGAACCAAGAGGAAACATATCCATAAAAAACACACAGACACCCCCCCCCCCCGCTCCCACACACACACGCACGCACGCACGCACGCACGCACACACACACACACACACACACACACACACACACACACACACATCCAAAATGCACATATTAAAAAATGAATATACACATACATTTATTTTTTATGAATGGCGACATACAGGACTGGTCCGGATATAGTTGTGACAGTACCGGGAATTCAGTCTTGATCAACAGGATATGATACAGTTGGTGACATGCATGGGCAGCAGTTGGAGGCAATAGAGATCCAAAGTCCCGTCCCTTCCGTTCAGGGCCTACACACACAAGTATGGTAGTGAACAGCAAGAGAGGCTCCAATCTGCATTTATTCTGATAAAAAACAGTATATTTCGATGTCCACAGCCAGCTATCACAACAAGCAACATTTGTACCGTTTTGTACTGGACTATGTTAACGATGAAACGTCGATTAACTGCCGTTAAGAATGTAACAGATTCAAATTAATTCACTGTTTTGACCGAAAAATGCTTTGTTACTTTGTATCACTGCAATCTCCAGAGCTCCCACTGTTTTAACTTTTATACCAGTCCAGCAGAGGGCGTACCTCACCCAAACTACTGGCGCATGCAACAGGAGTGGTCACGTGAGAAGCTCGTTACGTGAGGAAGTAGGAAGTAGGAGGAAACAAACAGAACTCAGAGCGCTAGCAAAACAGGCTAACAGCAAAACTCAGTCCAATGTGGGAGCATTACACACTAAAAATATGAAAATGCTAAATGTAACTATTGCGACGCCTTTCTCAAATACAATTCCAGCACCTCGTCAATGACGAATCCCTTAAAGGGATACGTCAACATTTTGAGAGTTTAGGCCATTTGCCATATTGCCGATATTAAAACTAGAATGTAGATGCCTTTATCTTCACTCTGCGTGCCGTGCAGTACAAAGAGGTAGAGCCCTCACTGCTATTTAGCTTAGTGCTACAAAGGCAGTCTATGGTACTTTTGTCTACTCCCATTCAGTCGCCCAAAATACACATTCCAACAGCGCCAGAAACATTCACATGTACACGTTGTGACTCGTGTACTCACCATGCGATGTAATAATAATCCAAAGTTATGTGAAATGGTCATTTTTGTACTAAATCCAATCACTCCCACTCACACCTATAGGAAATGTAGACTTCACTCCAACTAACTTGCATTTATTTGGAGTGTGTGAGGAAACCAGAGGAATTCCCACACAAATAGGCAGACTCTACACAGAAAGGACCATGCCTTGAACTTGGCTCCCTCTTGCTGTGAGGCAACATTAGTATTTGCTCAAATGCTTCACTATCTTTGAGTTTGAGTTTCAGGTTTGGAACTATGCATTTTTTTTCTCTTCCCTTCCCCTATTGATCTGACGCTTCCTGATCAATACCTCTTTCCATTATATCGGACACTTTCAAACTAATTTACATAAAAAGTAGTTGGCAAAAGTTACTGGTCTCTGTGAGGTGGGGACACAGGGGGCTATAAATTACCAAAAGAAACAAAGACAAAACACACAAAAACACTCCAGTTCTGAAGTAATGCAATAGAGTAAGCTGTTTTTAGGAGCAAAAATCTATATATTGCAGCCCTCCTGTAATGAGTCCTGTCACAACAGATCAGAGGTATAATCAGTGTGTGTGTGTGTGTGTGTGTGTGTGTGTGTGTGTGTGTGTGTGTGTGTGTGTTCAAAGTATTCAGGAGTTAAGAGAAAAAAGAAAAGGGAGGATGAAGAGGAGTATTGTGGTAGGAGGAGCAGGCAGATGACGGGGGAAAGGGCGCGGTGAGAAGAGGAAAGGACGTCAAGAGAAAACAATGAGAGAAGGGAGGAGAAGGGACAGCAGATAAGTTGATGAGTAAATGCCTCGTCAGGGTGGAGTGCGATAAAACTCCTCCGCTTTCACAGTTGACTGATTTGTGCAATATTAACTTGGGCGATGGTGGGAGGTAAATTGCTCCTTTCCCCAACTTTGGAGACCCAATAATTTGTGCTAAGTGGAATCAAGGGAGGTGATATCAGCCATGTAATTAATGCATCCATCAAGTTAACTAAAGATATTTTGGGAAAATGCAATGATGAACATTCATTTAGCTGCCTACCATCCCCCTTTGATGAAACCATATTTCACTCGGCTCGAAAATGTCTACTTTTTACTTCCCACGCCTCGTCAGGAATTGAGAAGCGATCAAAGCCGAGCTGCCTCCAACGTTAGCTGCCTTCATGATCTGCTGATAGCAGCAGTCTCACTCACTCTTACTTTATAGCAGCAGTCTCACTCACTGTTACTTTATAGCAGCAGTCTCACTCACTGTTACTTTATAGCAGCAGTCTCACTCACTGTTACTTTTCAAGCTCACAACATTGGTCATTGTTAACAGGACAGGAATTAGGAGGAGGGCAAAGATAGGGAGGTGAATTAGAGGAACAGATGGAATGAATCATTGTCTTGTCTCCTGTCTCGATCTTGACTCATATTGGGTGGGATTAGTGTAAATCACCTTCGCCCTTCCACAAGTTGACTGATTTGTTCCCGTTTTAATGCTAGGGGAGGTTGGGCAGCTAAACTGCTCTTCTCACAGATATGCCCTCAAATGTAATGCTACAGTAAGTAAGGAGATGCAAGGTGGACAATGATGAGAGGTAGAAACCTAGAGAAATGATGGAAGAACTTGCTCAGCGGTCAATCAGTCATATGGCCATATCTTATGCCCAGTGCAAGTGCAAGGGCAAGGGTTATCGTTGCTAGTTTCTAGCACTCAAGATGTAACTTTTTTTCTTTTAATTACCACTGGGTTACTGGAACATAATAATAATAATAATAATAATAATAATAATAATAATAATAATAATAATAATAATAATAATAATAATAATAATAAATTGTATTTGTATTGCACTTTTCATTTTGGACAAAATCCCAAAGTGCTACAGAGTAAAAAAAAACATGTCCTTTGATATACTGACCCAGTGGTAATTAAAAGAAAAAAGGGAGATTTGGAGTGCTAGAAACTAGCAAAGATAACACTTGCCCTGGGCTAAGATATGGCCCATTGACTGTGGTTGTAGTTGGAGGCTCCATGTTTGGATTGCTTCATAAAGAACATGATGCAAGCTGCTGCTATAAATGTGCCAAGCAAAGCCCTGCCCGGATACACAAAAGATGCATCTAAATGCAAATGTAACCACAGCAGTGTTGTGAGTAGACAGTAAGGGCTAATGTACACCGCCTCCGGAACAGATGCGGTATGGCTGCCAACAGACCAACACTCATGTAATCTGTCAGACGGATGCGGGATCCGACAAAAATAGAACAGGTGCTGCAATCTTTCCGTACCGCATGTATCGCCCATCAATTAACATGGGCGAGAGTCGATCTGACAGTTTTGCCGGATCCGCAACGCAGCCGCAACGCATCTGGTGTACATTGCCTGTAAGACCGCTCAGTATGTTCTACAGTTGAGGTTTTCATGCTATTTCAAGTTGCATCACTGCAAACTGCAAATACCACGGGCAATTTAAATGACTAACTGCAAACAGACATATTTGAAACTAGACAACAGGAAACAATAGATGGATTATTTTAATTCTAATTAAATGGTGTATAAATAAAGGCTGTATGACACCACCCGCAGTAACAATTGGCTGTCATACCCTCTGTGTAGGAGTGTGTGTGTGTGTGTGTGTGTGTGTGTGTGTGCGTGCGTGTGTGTCAGGAACAGCACTCTGTTGATTTAGTTCCCCTCCTTAGGGATAAAAGTCTGTTTACAAAATACACACACAAGCCCAAAACACACGCACACACGCACGCACGCACGCACGCACGCACGCACACACACACACACACACACACACACACACGCACGCACGCACGCACGCACGCACGCACGCACACACACACACACACTCTCACACTCACTCACACACACACACACACACACACACACACACACACACACACACACACACACACACACACACACACACACACACACACACATGGGAACAAACTTGTGGTGTGGCTTTTGTTGCTTGATAATTGTTTCTAGGCAAACATCATTTGACTAGCAAAGACAGCTAACCCATGAGCATGAATCAATGAGATGGTAATGGAGCCACAGGGACACACAACACACTCAAAATACTGTGGCTACATTACATTAGGAACTCTCTCTCTCTAGTCAAAAGTGTATATTTCTCCTTTCTCTCACCCTGAACAAAAGAGTTTCAGGTTTGCTAAGTTGTACTTTTTATAGTCATTCAGCAAATTCTACAAAAAATGATGTATTTTGGACAAACAAACAAACCAATAAAAGTGAAATTGAATTAGTTTGCAATGGGCTCGCCTCCATCACTCCTCACTTCCCACAGAGAGCAAGTGGGGTAACTAATCACTGCTGCTTTAATTAATAAATGCATCATCCTTAACGAGCTGGGCTCTTTAGGCGCTGTCGTGACTGCTTGCCATTGTGTTTTCCTTTCTCTCTTTTTTACTTCCAAACTTGAAACTTCATTTCTACCTCTGAAGCATGCTAATTGCTCTCTCTCTCTCTCTGCTTTGTAAACAGCAACGTTTTCTCATTTGGCAGCAGAGAGGGGTGAATGTATGGCTATTGATCGCAGTGGAAAGGAGATTGCCCCTGGCTGGGCACCAACCAAATTACTTTTAGATGTGCATTAAGGTGGGGCGAATACAAGTTTGGCATAACACACTGCATGGGTAGAGGGGCAAATGTTTCAAGTTTCCAAAACATTCACTGTACCTTTATGTACTTTGATATATAAAACTCTGGCCGTATAAATATATGGATGTAGCTACCTTGACCTCACCCATCTCGGGTTTTGAAGCCTCAGGGTTGGCATTTTCACCGTCGCCATCATGGTTATTTGGCGCCAGAAGTGATGCAAATTTGGACAAGAAGAGCCGCGGCACGGCCTGCTATTGGTCCGTGATCGGCGAGCTGCGCAATCACTGGACAGGGGACCTGTCAATCAACCCCCGAAACATAGTCTTTTGTATCATCTATTTTACTCGAAATGGGACCATAATTTACACGGCTGCGCCACGGAAGCCGTCTGCCTCATTATCGTAGTGAGATATCTGTATCTCACTACTGAGTCTTTTGTTTACAATGCCGTGTGGCTTATTTATACATACTGTACATACATATACATTATTTCATATACATATTTAAAATAGACACTTTAGACCACACTTATTAGTTGATGTACATGTTTAAATGTACCCATGTCCTTGTTTGTTTAAGCTTTTTGTGTGTGTGAGTACATGTACATTGAGAGCAATGGACACCGGAGTCAAATTCCTTGCATGTGTACATACTTGGACAATACGACTGATTCTGATTCTGATGATGCTGTATTGAAGAAGACTTGAAACTGCAGATTGAGACCATAAATTCATTAGGAATGTGTGTACTGGGGCCATAAATCAAGTGATAAGTAGGGTCATTTTCCCATTCACTTCCATCCATGTAATCAGACTTCTTTTGCAGCCAGTGGATTCGCCCCCTGCAGGCCATTCGAGACTACTTCCTCATTAGTCTCGCTTGTCAGATTATCTCCGCAGGAGAGGGTCTGGGGGTCCATCCACTGAAAGTACCAAGCAGGCCTGCTGCTTTATTGCACGATTCATATCTTTGCCAAAACTTGCCATATTCAGCGTGTAGGTTGCTAGCTTGCTAGCTAGCGTTGTTGTTGTTTCACAGTGGTGGAGGCATTTGAGAGCGACACACAGAGAGCGGAAAGGGATTTCCCTTCCCTCCGAGTGAAATGGTCGGAGCCAATGGCAGAGCTTAGACCCGCAGCCTGCTTACAATGAGTCAGACTACTTCCACATAGGCCTCACAAACGGAGCTACGAGCTAGCCGCTTGATAAAACTCCACAATATCGAATGCCATCTTAGTGCATCAGAGAAACCAGAATAAATGTAAAACTGACACTTTAATTTGCAGCTCTTAATTTAACTGGCTGGGCTGCTGAAATATACTCACTAACAGGAAACCCTGACATTGCAGCAGTCCATGCAAACCTACAGAAGAACAAGTGTGCTAGTGCTTTCTAGCTGCTCGGGTGGTGTGGGGGTTGTGTGCATGATTGGAGTGAGTGAAACTACTTTAACTTTAAAACCTCCGCTTGTTAACACAAAAGTGCTGAGGTAGCACAGTGTTGAGAGATTCACTGAACAAAATATTTAATTCATGTATTGCACTAGAGCTGTCACGATTCCTCGAGTACCTCGAATAACTCGAATAATTAAAATGATCGAGGCCAAAATGATTCGCCTCGACACAGCATTTAGAGACTGTGTTTCTCACGGACGCTTACTGGTGTGGCACAGCGCTCTTCCGGTGTAAACACGTGAGGACACATGATCGCAGACAGACCAGAGAGCAGCTATAGCGAGCGGACCCCGCAAAATGGAACGAGGTGGTGGAGAAAGCAGACAGGAGGAGCCGGGAAGGGAAGAACCAGGGCCGAAAAAGCGACCGAAACTGTCTAAAGTGTGGGATCATTTCACGCTGAAAAAGGACACAAACTCAGTGGTGTGCAAGTACTGTAACGATACTTGCATATCACAACAGTACCTCGTCAATGCTTCAGCACCTGAACCGTAAACATCCAGTCTACGCATCCACCAGCGCATCTACGTCGAGCGGAGCAAGGTAACGTAACGTTAACTATACACAACGCTAATGTAAATGTATGCTAATGATTGCTACTTGATATTAAGACTAGTAGTAGTTGTGCTGCTGGCTTGCCACGTTGCCAATATGACTATTAGTAACTGCATTCACGCTGCATTTTTGTGATGTGGCTTGCCGTTTTCTGTGAGAAATACAAAGCTCAACCTAACATTAACGTTAGCGGCTAATTTAACAGCGTTGTGTGTGTGTGTGTGTGTGTGTGTGTGTGTGTGTGTGTGATCACACTAGCCTGTTGGTGTGTGAGAGAGAGTGAGTGTGTGTGAGAGAGAAAGAGTGTGTGTGTGGAGAATGTACATTTACACACCCTAGACCGGTCGACTCTTCTCATGATGATTGCAAACAACTATTTAATTGGTGCATTTTAGGCTCCAATTATTACACCACCTGACCTGTTATCTTGCTATTCTGATATTTGTGTCAATAATAGGCAAACAGGGTGTGTAAATGCACATTCTCCAGTTTTGTTATGAACTTACCTAATAAATATCAATATTAATTATTATTTCACCTCTTTTTCAGCGGATCACAGTGTACTATGGACAGCTTTGTAAGGACGGGTGAAAAAGATGAATGGTGCCACTGCCAGTTCTATGCATGTCTATTCATGTTGTTTTTTCTAAGAAAGAAACTAATGTAGTTGTTTATTTGAAGAGATTTATCTTATTTTTTGGTGTATATTTACGATAAGCCTTTGAAAACACAAAAAAGGGTTCTTATCCGATTACTCGATTAATCGATGGATTATTCGGTAGAATACTCGATTACTAAAATAATCGATAGTTGCAGCACTACATTGCACATTGTGTGTCCACATGCATGCGGCTATAGTTAGAACTTAGAAGATGGCCGAGCTACCTGCTGGTGTGTGGATGTCCGCAGGCTGCAGTGAGGGTCCTGCCCACGCTGATGTCTTCTACTGTACTGCCTGGGGTACGAGTGCACATGCATCTCCCATACGCACGACTGTTAAGGCTCAACATGGCTTATATTAAGCAGGGCATACTTGTATTATTCTAGTCGTGCACATTACAAAAAGCATGTGATGTGATGAAGATTTTGTACCCGCCTGGATTGAAAAAACACCAAGCACGGCAGGCAGCCAAGTTGATGCAGTCTCTATTCATCTCATCTGTGTCTGATGCTCAGTAAAAAAATAAGAATAGAAAATAAATAAGGCTGATGATATCAACTCTATCAGCTCGATGCCTACGGGAACCATTCAAATCCAAGAAAGTCCTGTGACTGACAGGCGGAGATCTTTGATCTGGCAGCAGACTCAATAAAAGTGGTGATCACTCTGATAGCTGATAGGGAATATGAAACCTCACACGTAACCACACACACACACACACTTACTGTACACAAACACTGGCAGGCATGCACAACCACACAGTGATCACTTGGATATCTGATACAGTGCAACAACGTACATACGCACGCACGCACGCACGCGCGCGCACACACACACACACACACACACACACACACACACACACACACACACACACACACACTTCATCATAGACACATCAGAACACTGTTGTAGGTGTTTTGAACGGTGTCTGTGGGTTTCTGTGGTGGACTTACACTAGTACATTTGTGTGTCCATATGTGTGTGTGTGTGTGTGTGTGTGTGTGTGTGTGTGCACACGCGTGCATGTGTGTGTGTGCTCCTCACCCTGTGTGTGTCGTTTTCGGGTCCTCTGCGTCGTGGGTCAGGTTCTTCATAAGCTGGCGCCATTCCCTCTCTCCTGGCCTGCTGGTATTCCCTCCTGAGCTGCTGGATCCTGTCCACACTGCTACACGCACGCACGCACATGCACACACGCACGCACGCACGCAACACACACACACACACACACACACACACACACACACACACACACACACACACACACACACACACACACACAAGCATAAAAAAGCACAAACATGGTTTCAGAAACAAGCATGTGGATAAAACGGTGCCCTGCATGTAAAATGTTGTTGTGAAGACATGGGGGTATAACTGAAGCTTTTAAATCTCATGTAAGATACATAATGGTGAATACAGGGCATTTCCATATATCCAACAGCAGCAGTTTTAGCTAGGGATGCACAATATGGATGTTTTTCAGCCGATACCAATAACCAATAATTACCTGCTTCTCATGGCCAATGCCGATAAGATAACCAATTATTTCACATTTTTGTACTTTAAAAATAACCTGTTGTCTATAGTTTGCAAAGATGGATGATTTAATATTTCATAGCTCTAACCTAACCAATCTAAATTACATCACTATTGTGAACACAACAAAAGCAAAGGACACTTCTGACTCTTCAAATGTTCATTTATTTTCCCTAGTAAAGTACCGTATTTACCCAAATAATAACATTGCAAGTTGTTGTAGTGTTGTGTTTGGGATGTGGCTATGTTCAGACTGGTCGTAGCCTATTTGCTGGTGTTGATAGAATTGCGTCGGTCAACGTCATCTTATTTGCAAGTGCATTGTTGCAGTGCCAAATGCCCCATTTAGTGTAACCATGGCATCTATTATTCAGGTGTGTGTGTGTGTGTGTGTGTGTGTGTGTGTGTGTGTGTGTGTGTGTGTGTGTGTGTGTGTGTGTGTGTGTGTGTGTGGCTACACGGTACAGTAGGTAGCCATGGCTGATTGTTGATTTTTGGTATCCTCCAAGGTGTGTGGGCTGACGGTGGCAGTTGATGGGAGTGAGGACCTTTGCACTAAAAAACATGCTGGACAGGAACTGTCCATACCGAATAATGGCCTGGTGCAGGTCGGTGCAAAAATAAATAAACGCCTGCAGCAAATATGCGCCTGGTTCTTTTAAACGCCTGGAGTCCAAATCGATTGCCCGGGCTACTATTTGGGGAAATACAGTATATCAAAAAACTTCACAAGCATACTTTTGTTTATATAGAGCATTTTGCCTAAGAATTCAAATTAAATGCTTTGACATAATCATGTCAATGTATTAAACAGGTAATTAGTAGGACTGGACCCGGATATTCCACTATTCGGATATTTGTTTGGCGGGTAGGTATTCGGTTTTAAATTTTGGTATTTAGATATGATTACTTTTATATTATTATTATTATTATTATTATTATTATTATTATTATTATTATTATTATTTTGTTTCTAAATGTAGGCACATGTAAGATTGGCACTAGGACCCCAGTAGCAGTGGGGCTGGCCAGAACGTGTGCATCCTGAGGAAATGGCTGTCTGAGAGAGGAATACCTGAGTGGTACAGACTATGAAATGTGCCCCCAGCCAATTAGGATGTAAGCCATCACTTCAAAATAACTGTCTGCTTTCCCAGAAGACGTTGAGACTGTCAATGCAGGAGGCACTGTGGGCAGTGCAGGCTGATGAGAGCCAGGTGTGCAGAGGCAGTAATGCCCCACACCACGGCCACAGGAGGTGCTGTGGGAAGTGCAGGCTGATGAGAGCCAGGTGTGCAGAGGCAGTAATGCCACACACCACGGCCACAGGAGGTGCTGTGGGAAGTGCAGGCTGAGAGCCAGGTGTACAAAGGCAGTAA